>NW_026777823.1:0-91566 GCF_028023285.1 Balaenoptera ricei | reverse complement strand
CGTACCCGAACCCCTCCCCAAACCCGTACCCTAAGCCGTACCCTAAGCCTAACCCTAAGCCTAACCCTAACCCTAGGCTACCCTTGACTGCTTCTGCCTCCAACAGATTTCCTAAGCACTAATGTTTGAAGGAACAGCTTAAAAAGAGAATCCTAATGTGATTTCTTTATAATGGGTGTGTTCCTTATCTTATCCTAGTGTCTAAACTCTTCTCCATGGCTGGACCCCCAAATAATATTCCTTTACATGCTAAGGGGTATCTAGAGAGTGGGATAGGTTTAATAACTACCCTAACCCTAACGCATACCCTAACCCTAACCCCTACCCTAACCCTAAAACGTACCCTAATCCTAACCCGTACACTAAACCGAGCCCTAACCCTAACTCAAACCCTAACCCTAACCCTAAACCATACCCTACGCCGTACCCGAACCCCTCCCCGAACCCGTACCCTAAGCCGTACCCTAAGCCGTACCCTAAGCCTAACCCTAACCCTAGGCTACCCTTGACTGCTTGTGCCTCCAATAGATTTCCTAAGCACTAGTGTTTGAAGGAACAGCTTAAAAAGAGAATCCTAATGTGATTTCTTTATAATGGGTGTGTTCCTTATCTTATCCTAGTGTCTAAACTCTTCTCCATGGCTGGACCCGCAAATAATATTCCTTTACGTGCTAAGGGGTATCTAGAGAGTGGGATAGGTTTACTAACTACCCTAACCCTAATGCGTACCCTAACCCTAACCCCTACCCTAACCCTAACACGTACCCTAATCCTAACCCGTACCCTAAACCGAGCCCTAACCCTAACACGAACCCTAACCCTAACCCTAACCCATACCCTACGCCGTACCCGAACCCCTCCCCGAACCCCTACCCTAAGCCGTACCCTAACCCTAACCCTAAGCCTAACCCTAACCCTAGGCTACCCTTGACTGCTTCTGCCTCCAATAGATTTTCTAAGCACTAGTGTTTTAAGGAACGGCTTAAAAAGAGAATCTTAATGTGATTTCTTTATAATGGGTGTGTTCCTTATCTTATCCTAGTGTCTAAACTCTTCTCCATGGCTGGACGCCCAAATAATATTCCTTTACGTGCTAAGGGGTATCTAGAGAGTGGGATAGGTTTAATAACTACCCTAACCCTAACGCGTACCCTAACCCTAACCCCTACCCTAACCCTAACACGTACCCTAATCCTAACCCGTACCCTAAACCGAGCCATAACCCTTACACTAACCCTAACCCTAACACTAACCCATACCCTACGCCGTACCCGAACCCCTCCCCGAACCCGTACCCTAAGCCGTACCCTAACCCAAACCCTAAGCCTAACCCTAACCCTAGGCTACCCTTGACTGCTACTGCCTCCAATAGATTTCCTAAGCACTAGTGTTTTAAGGAACAGCTTAAAAAGAGAATCCTAATGTGATTTCTTTATAATGGGTGTGTTCCTTATCTTATCCTAGTGTCTAAACTCTTCTCCATGGCTGGACCCCCAAATAATATTCCTTTACGTGCTAAGGGGTATCTAGAGAGTGGGATAGGTTTAATAACTACCCTAACCCTAAAGCGTACCCTAACCCTAACCCCTACCCTAACCCTAACACGTACCCTAATCCTAACCCGTACCCTAAACCGAGACCTAAAGCTAAACTAACCCTAACCCTAACCCTAACCCATACCCTACGCCGTACCCGAACCCCTACACGAACCCGTACCCTAAGCCGTACCCTAACCCTAACCCTAAGCCTAACCCTAACCCTAGGCTACCCTTGACTGCTTCTGCCTCCAATAGATTTCCTAAGCAGTAGTGCTTTAAGGAAAAGCTTAAAAAGAGAATCCTAATGTGATTTCTTTATAATGGGTGTGTTCCTTATCTTATCCTAGTGTCTAAACTCTTCTCCATGGCTGGACCCCCAAATAATATTCCTTTACGTGCTAAGGGGTATCTAGAGAGTGGGATAGGTTTAATAACTACCCTAACCCTAACACGTACCCTAACCCTAACCCCTACCCTAACACTAACACGTACCCTAATCGTAACCCGTACCCTAAACCGAGCCCTAAACCTAACACTAACCCTAACCCTAACCCTAACCCATACCCTACACCGTACCCGAACCCCTCCCCAAACCCGTACCCTAAGCCGTACCCTAACCCTAACCCTAAGCCTAACCCTAACCCTAGGCTACCCTTGACTGCTTGTGCCTCCAATAGATTTCCTAAGCACTAGTGTTTGAAGGAACAGCTTAAAAAGAGAATCCTAATGTGATTTCTTTATAATGGTGTGTTCCTTATCTTATCCTAGTGTCTAAACTCTTCTCCATGGCTGGACCCCCAAATAATATTCCTTTACGTGCTAAGGGGTATCTAGAGAGTGGGATAGGTTTAATAACTACCCTAACCCTAACGCGTACCCTAACCCTAACCCCTACCCTAACCCTAAAACGTACCCTAATCCTAACCCGTACACTAAACCGAGCCCTAACCCTAACTCAAACCCTAACCCTAACCCTAACCCATACCCTACGCCGTACCCGAACCCCTCCCTGAACCCGTACCCTAAGCCGTACCCTAACCCTAACCCTACGCCTAACCCTAACCCTAGGCTACCCTTGACTGGTTCTGCCTCCAATAGATTTCCTAAGCACTAGTGTTTGAAGGAACAGCTTAAAAAGAGAATCCTAATGTGATTTCTTTATAATGGGAGTGTTCCTTATCTTATCCTAGTGTCTAAACTCTTCTCCATGGCTGGACCCCAAATAATATTCCTTTACGTGCTAACGGATATCTAGAGAGTGGGATAGGTTTAATAACTACCCTAACCCTAACACGTACCCTAACCCTAACCCCTACCCTAACCCTAACACGTACCCTAATCCTAACCCGTACCCTAAACTGAGCCCTAACCCTAACACTAACCCTAACCCTAACCCTAACCCATACCCTACACTGTACCCGAACCCCTCCCCGAACCCGTACCCTAAGCCGTACCCTAAGCCTAACCCTAAGCCTAACCCTAACCCTAGGCTACCCTTGACTGCTTGTGCCTCCAATAGATTTCCTAAGCACTAGTGTTTGAAGGAACAGCTTAAAAAGAGAATCCTAATGTGATTTCTTTATAATGGGTGTGTTCCTTATCTTATCCTAGTGTCTAAACTCTTCTCCATGGCTGGACCCCCAAATAATATTCCTTTACGTGCTAAGGGGTATCTAGAGAGTGGGATAGGTTTAATAACTACCCTAAACCTAACGCGTACCCTAACCCTAACCCCTACCCTAACCCTAACACGTACCCTAATCCTAACCCGTACCCTAAACCGAGCCCTAACCCTAACACTAACCCTAACCCTAACCCATACCCTACGCCGTACCCGAACCCCTCCCCGAACCCGTACCCTAAGCCGTACCCTAACCCTAACCCTAAGCCTAACCCTAACCCTAGGCTACCTTTGACTGCTTCTGCCTCCAATAGATTTCCTAAGCACTAGTGTTTGAAGGAACAGCTTAAAAAGAGAATCCTAATGTGATTTCTTTATAATGGGTGTGTTCCTTATCTTATCCTAGTGTCTAAACTCTTCTCCATGGCTGGACCCCCAAATAATATTCCTTTACGTGCTAAGGGGTATCTAGAGAGTGGGATAGGTTTACTAACTACCCTAACCCTAATGCGTACCCTAACCCTAACCCCTACCCTAACCCTAACACGTACCCTAATCCTAACCCGTACCCTAAACCGAGCCCTAACCCTAACACGAACCCTAACCCTAACCCTAACCCATACCCTACACCGTACCCGAACCCCTCCCCGAACCCCTACCCTAAGCCGTACCCTAACCCTAACCCTAAGCCTAACCCTAACCCTAGGCTACCCTTGACTGCTTCTGCCTCCAATAGATTTCCTAAGCACTAGTGTTTGAAGGAACAGCTTAAAAAGAGAATCCTAATGTGATTTCTTTATAATGTATGTGTTCCTTATTTTATCCTAGTGTCTAAACTCTTCTCCATGGCTGGACCCGCAAATAATATTCCTTTACGTGCTAAGGGGTATCTAGAGAGTGGGATAGGTTTAATAACTACCTTAACCCTAACGCGTACCCTAACCCTAACCCCTACCCTAACCCTAACACGTACCCTAATCCTAACCCGTACCCTAAACCGAGCCCTAACCCTAACACTAACCCTAACCCTAACCCTAACCCATACCCTACGCCGTACCCGAACCCCTCCCCGAACCCGTACCCTAAGCCGTACCCTAAGCCTAACCCTAAGCCTAACCCTAACCCTAGGCTACACTTGAGTGCTTCTGCCTCCAATAGATTTCCTAAGCACTAGTGTTTGAAGGAACAGCTTAAAAAGAGAATCCTAATGTGATTTCTTTATAATGGGTGTGTTCCTTATCTTATCCTAGTGTCTAAACTCTTCTCCATGGCTGGACCCCCAAATAATATTCCTTTACATGCTAAGGGGTATCTAGAGAGTGGGATATGTTTAATAACTACCCTAACCCTAACGCGTACCCTAACCCTAACCCCTACCCTAACCCTAAAACGTACCCTAATCCTAACCCGTACACTAAACCGAGACCTAACCCTAACTCAAACCCTAACCCTAACCCTAACCCATACCCTACGCCGTACCCGAACCCCTCCCCGAACCCGTACCCTAAGCCGTACCCTAACCCTAACCCTAAGCCTAACCCTAACCCTAGGCTACCCTTGACTGCTTCTGCCTCCAATAGATTTCCTAAGCACTAGTGTTTGAAGGAACAGCTTAAAAAGAGAATCCTAATGTGATTTCTTTATAATGGGTGTGTTCCTTATCTTATCCTAGTGTCTAAACTCTTCTCCATGGCTGGACCCGCAAATAATATTCCTTTACGTGCTAAGGGGTATCTAGAGAGTGGGATAGGTTTAATAACTACCCTAACCCTAATGCGTACCCTAACCCTAACCCCTACCCTAACCCTAACACGTACCCTAATCCTAACCCGTACCCTAAACCGAGCCCTAACCCTAACACGAACCCTAACCCTAACCCTAACCCATACCCTACACCGTACCCGAACCCCTCCCCGAACCCCTACCCTAAGCCGTACCCTAACCCTAACCCTAAGCCTAACCCTAACCCTAGGCTACCCTTGACTGCTTCTGCCTCCAATAGATTTCCTAAGCACTAGTGTTTGAAGGAACAGCTTAAAAAGAGAATCCTAATGTGATTTCTTTATAATGTATGTGTTCCTTATTTTATCCTAGTGTCTAAACTCTTCTCCATGGCTGGACCCGCAAATAATATTCCTTTACGTGCTAAGGGGTATCTAGAGAGTGGGATAGGTTTAATAACTACCCTAACCCTAACGCGTACCCTAACCCTAACCCCTACCCTAACCCTAAAACGTACCCTAATCCTAACCCGTACACTAAACCGAGCCCCTAACCCTAACTCAAACCCTAACCCTAACCCATACCCTACGCCGTACCCGAAACCCTCCCCGAACCCGTAGACTAAGCCGTACCCTAAGCCTAACCCTAAGCCTAACCCTAACCCTAGGCTACCCTTGACTGCTTCTGCCTCCAATAGATTTCCTAAGCACTAGTGTTTGAAGGAACAGCTTAAAAAGAGAATCCTAATGTGATTTCTTTATAATGGGTGTGTTCCTTATCTTATCCTAGTGTCTAAACTCTTCTCCATGGCTGGACCCGCAAATAATATTCCTTTACGTGCTAAGGGGTATCTAGAGAGTGGGATAGGTTTAATAACTACCCTAACCCTAATGCGTACCCTAACCCTAACCCCTACCCTAACCCTAACACGTACCCTAATCCTAACCCGTACCCTAAACCGAGCCCTAACCCTAACACGAACCCTAACCCTAACCCTAACCCATACCCTACACCGTACCCGAACCCCTCCCCGAACCCCTACCCTAAGCCGTACCCTAACCCTAACCCTAAGCCTAACCCTAACCCTAGGCTACCCTTGACTGCTTCTGCCTCCAATAGATTTCCTAAGCACTAGTGTTTGAAGAAACAGCTTAAAAAGAGAATCCTAATGTGATTTCTTTATAATGTATGTGTTCCTTATTTTATCCTAGTGTCTAAACTCTTCTCCATGGCTGGACCCGCAAATAATATTCCTTTACGTGCTAAGGGGTATCTAGAGAGTGGGATAGGTTTAATAACTACCCTAACCCTAACGCGTACCCTAACCCTAACCCCTACCCTAACCCTAAAACGTACCCTAATCCTAACCCGTACACTAAACCGAGCCCTAACCCTAACTCAAACCCTAACCCTAACCCATACCCTACGCCGTACCCGAAACCCTCCCCGAACCCGTAGACTAAGCCGTACCCTAAGCCTAACCCTAAGCCTAACCCTAACCCTAGGCTACCCTTGACTGCTTCTGCCTCCAATAGATTTCCTAAGCACTAGTGTTTGAAGGAACAGCTTAAAAAGAGAATCCTAATGTGATTTCTTTATAATGGGTGTGTTCCTTATCTTATCCTAGTGTCTAAACTCTTCTCCATGGCTGGACCCCCAAATAATATTCCTTTACGTGCTAAGGGGTATCTAGAGAGTGGGATAGGTTTAATAACTACCCTAACCCTAACACGTACCCTAACCCTAACCCCTACCCTAACCCTAACACGTACCCTAATCCTAACCCGTACCCTGAACCGAGCCCTAACCCTAAGACTAACCCTAACCCTAACCCTAACCCATACCCTACGCCGTACCCGAACCCCTCCCCGAACCCGTACCCTAAGCCGTACCCTAAGCATAACCCTAAGCCTAACCCTAACCCTAGGCTACCCTTGACTGCTTCTGCCTCCAATAGATTTCCTAAGCACTAGTGTTTTAAGGAACGGCTTAAAAACAGAATCCTAATGTGATTTCTTTATAATGGGTGTGTTCCTTATTTATCCTAGTGTCTAAACTCTTCTCCATGGCTGGACCCCCAAATAATATTCCTTTACGTGCTAAGGGGTATCTCGAGAGTGGGATAGGTTTACTAACTACCCTAACCTAATGCGTACCCTAACCCTAACCCCTACCCTAACCCTAACACGTACCCTAATCCTAACCCGTACCCTAAACCGAGCCCTATCCCTAACACGAACCCTAACACTAACCCTAACCCATACCCTACGCCGTACCCGAACCCCTCCCCGAACCCCTACCCTAAGCCGTACCCTAACCCTAAACCTAAGCCTAACCCTAACCCTAGGCTACCCTTGACTGCTTCTGCCTCCAATAGATTTCCTAAGCACTAGTGTTTTAAGGAACAGCTTAAAAAGAGAATCCTAATGTGATTTCTTTATAATGTATGTGTTCCTTATTTTATCCTAGTGTCTAAACTCTTCTCCATGGCTGGACCCGCAAATAATATTCCTTTACGTGCTAAGGGGTATCTAGAGAGTGGGATAGGTTTAATAACTACCCTAACCCTAACGCGTACCCTAACCCTAACCCCTACCCTAACCCTAACACGTACCCTAATCCTAACCCGTACCCTAAACCGAGCCCTAACCCTAACACTAACCCTAAACCTAACCCTAACCCATACCCTACACCGTACCCGAACCCCTCCCCAAACCCGTACCCTAAGCCGTACCCTAAGCCTAACCCTAAGCCTAACCCTAACCCTAGGCTACCCTTGACTGCTTCTGCCTCCAACAGATTTCCTAAGCACTAGTGTTTGAAGGAACAGCTTAAAAAGAGAATCCTAATGTGATTTCTTTATTATGGGTGTGTTCCTTATCTTATCCTAGTGTCTAAACTCTTCTCCATGGCTGGACCCCCAAATAATATTCCTTTACGTGCTAAGGGGTATCTAGAGAGTGGGATAGGTTTAATAACTACCCTAACCCTAACGCGTACCCTAACCCTAACCCCTACCCTAACCCTAACACGTACCCTAATCCTAACCCGTACCCTAAACCGAGCCCTAACCCTAACACTAACCCTAACCCTAACCCTAACCCATACCCTACGCCGTACCCGAACCCCTCCCCGAACCCGTAGCCTAAGCCGTACCCTAAGCCTAACCCTAAGCCTAACCCTAACCCTAGGCTACCCTTGACTGCTTCTGCCTCCAATAGATTTCCTAAGCACTAGTGTTTGAAGGAACATCTTAAAAAGAGAATCCTAATGTGATTTCTTTATAATGGGTGTGTTCCTTATCTTATCCTAGTGTCTAAACTCTTCTCCATGGGTGGACCCCCAAATAATATTCCTTTACGTGCTAAGGGGTATCTAGAGAGTGGGATAGGTTTAATAACTACCCTAACCCTAACGCGTACCCTAACCCTAACCCCTACCCTAACCCTAACACTTACCCTAATCCTAACCCGTACCCTAAACTGAGCCCTAACGCTAACACTAACCCTAACCCTAACCCTAACCCATACCCTACACCGTACCCGAACCCCTCCCCGAAACCGTACCCTAAGCCGTACCCTAAGCCTAACACTAAGCCTAACCCTAACCCTAGGCTACCCTTGACTGCTTCTGCCTCCAATAGATTTCCTAAGCACTAGTGTTTGAAGGAACAGCTTAAAAAGAGAATCCTAATGTGATTTCTTTATAATGGGTGTGTTCCTTATCTTATCCTAGTGTCTAAACTCTTCTCCATGGCTGGACCCCCAAATAATATTCCTTTACGTGCTAAGGGGTATCTAGAGAGTGGGATAGGTTTAATAACTACCCTAAACCTAACGCGTAACCTAACCCTAACCCCTACCCTAACCCTAACCCGTACCCTAATCCTAACCCGTATCCTAAACCGAGCCCTAACCCTAACACTAACCCTAACCCTAACCCTAACCCATACCCTACGCCGTACCCGAACCCCTCACCGAACCCGTACCCTAAGCCGTACCCTAAGCCTAACCCTAAGCCTAACCCTAACCCTAGGCTACCCTTGACTGCTTCTGCCTCCAATAGATTTCCTAAGCACTAGTGTTTGAAGGAACAGCTTAAAAAGAGAATCCTAATGTGATTTCTTTATAATGGGTGTGTTCCTTATCTTATCCTAGTGTCTAAACTCTTCTCCATGGCTGGACCCCCAAATAATATTCCTTTACATGCTAAGGGGTATCTAGAGAGTGGGATAGGTTTAATAACTACCCTAACCCTAACGCGTACCCTAACCCTAACCCCTACCCTAACCCTAACACGTACCCTAATCCTAACCCGTACCCTAAACCGAGCCCTAACCCTAACACTAACCCTAACCCTAACCCTAACCCATACCCTACGCCGTACCCGAACCCCTCCCCGAACCCGTACCCTAAGCCGTACCCTAAGCCTAACCCTAAGCCTAACCCTAACCCTAGGCTACCCTTGACTGCTTGTGCCTCCAATAGATTTCCTAAGCACTAGTGTTTGAAGGAACAGCTTAAAAAGAGAATCCTAATGTGATTTCTTTATAATGGGTGTGTTCCTTATTTTATCCTAGTGTCTAAACTCTTCTCCATGGCTGGACCCGCAAATAATATTCCTTTACGTGCTAAGGGGTATCTAGAGAGTGGGATAGGTTTAATAACTACCCTAACCCTAACGCGTACCCTAACCCTAACCCCTACCCTAACCCTAACACGTACCCTAATCCTAACCCGTACCCTAAACCGAGCCCTAACCCTAACACTAACCCTAACCCTAACCCTAACCCATACCCTACGCCGTACCCGAACCCCTCCCCGAACCCGTACCCTAAGCCGTACCCTAAGCCTAACCCTAAGCCTAACCCTAACCCTAGGCTACACTTGAGTGCTTCTGCCTCCAATAGATTTCCTAAGCACTAGTGTTTGAAGGAACAGCTTAAAAAGAGAATCCTAATGTGATTTCTTTATAATGTATGTGTTCCTTATTTTATCCTAGTGTCTAAACTCTTCTCCATGGCTGGACCCGCAAATAATATTCCTTTACGTGCTAAGGGGTATCTAGAGAGTGGGATAGGTTTAATAACTACCCTAACCCTAACGCGTACCCTAACCCTAACCCCTACCCTAACCCTAAAACGTACCCTAATCCTAACCCGTACACTAAACCGAGCCCTAACCCTAACTCAAACCCTAACACTAACCCATACCCTACGCCGTACCCGAAACCCTCCCCGAACCCGTAGACTAAGCCGTACCCTAAGCCTAACCCTAAGCCTAACCCTAACCCTAGGCTACCCTTGACTGCTTCTGCCTCCAATAGATTTCCTAAGCACTAGTGTTTGAAGGAACAGCTTAAAAAGAGAATCCTAATGTGATTTGTTTATAATGGGTGTGTTCCTTATCTTATCCTAGTGTCTAAACTCTTCTCCATGGCTGGACCCGCAAATAATATTCCTTTACGTGCTAAGGGGTATCTAGAGAGTGGGATAGGTTTAATAACTACCCTAACCCTAATGCGTACCCTAACCCTAACCCCTACCCTAACCCTAACACGTACCCTAATCCTAACCCGTACCCTAAACCGAGCCCTAACCCTAACACGAACCCTAACCCTAACCCTAACCCATACCCTACACCGTACCCGAACCCCTCCCCGAACCCCTACCCTAAGCCGTACCCTAACCCTAACCCTAAGCCTAACCCTAACCCTAGGCTACCCTTGACTGCTTCTGCCTCCAATAGATTTCCTAAGCACTAGTGTTTGAAGGAACAGCTTAAAAAGAGAATCCTAATGTGATTTCTTTATAATGTATGTGTTCCTTATTTTATCCTAGTGTCTAAACTCTTCTCCATGGCTGGACCCGCAAATAATATTCCTTTACGTGCTAAGGGGTATCTAGAGAGTGGGATAGGTTTAATAACTACCCTAACCCTAACGCGTACCCTAACCCTAACCCCTACCCTAACCCTAAAACGTACCCTAATCCTAACCCGTACACTAAACCGAGCCCTAACCCTAACTCAAACCCTAACCCTAACCCATACCCTACGCCGTACCCGAAACCCTCCCCGAACCCGTAGACTAAGCCGTACCCTAAGCCTAACCCTAAGCCTAACCCTAACCCTAGGCTACCCTTGACTGCTTCTGCCTCCAATAGATTTCCTAAGCACTAGTGTTTGAAGGAACAGCTTAAAAAGAGAATCCTAATGTGATTTCTTTATAATGGGTGTGTTCCTTATCTTATCCTAGTGTCTAAACTCTTCTCCATGGCTGGACCCCCAAATAATATTCCTTTACGTGCTAAGGGGTATCTAGAGAGTGGGATAGGTTTAATAACTACCCTAACCCTAACGCGTACCCTAACCCTAACCCCTACCCTAACCCTAACACGTACCCTAATCCTAACCCGTACCCTAAACTGAGCCCTAACGCTAACACTAACCCTAACCCTCACCCTAACCCATACCCTACACCGTACCCGAACCCCTCCCCGAAACCGTACCCTAAGCCGTACCCTAAGCCTAACCCTAACCCTAACCCTAACCCTAGGCTACCCTTGACTGCTTTTGCCTCCAATAGATTTCCTAAGCACTAGTGTTTGAAGGAACAGCTTAAAAAGAGAATCCTAATGTGATTTCTTTATAATGGGTGTGTTCCTTATCTTATCCTAGTGTCTAAACTCTTCTCCATGGCTGGACCCCCAAATAATATTCCTTTACGTGCTAAGGGGTATCTAGAGAGTGGGATAGGTTTAATAACTACCCTAAACCTAACGCGTAACCTAACCCTAACCCCTACCCTAACCCTAACCCGTACCCTAATCCTAACCCGTACCCTAAACCGAGCCCTAACCCTAACACTAACCCTAACCCTAACCCTAACCCATACCCTACGCCGTACCCGAACCCCTCACCGAACCCGTACCCTAAGCCGTACCCTAAGCCTAACCCTAAGCCTAACCCTAACCCTAGGCTACCCTTGACTGCTTCTGCCTCCAATAGATTTCCTAAGCACTAGTGTTTGAAGGAACAGCTTAAAAAGAGAATCCTAATGTGATTTCTTTATAATGGGTGTGTTCCTTATCTTATCCTAGTGTCTAAACTCTTCTCCATGGCTG
This sequence comes from Balaenoptera ricei, assembly GCF_028023285.1. Lineage (NCBI taxonomy): Eukaryota > Metazoa > Chordata > Mammalia > Artiodactyla > Balaenopteridae > Balaenoptera > Balaenoptera ricei. Next base: position 79,562 of record NW_026777823.1, on the reverse strand, counting down.
GACCCCCAAATAATATTCCTTTACATGCTAAGGGGTATCTAGAGAGTGGGATAGGTTTAATAACTACCCTAACCCTAACGCGTACCCTAACCCTAACCCCTACCCTAACCCTAAAACGTACCCTAATCCTAACCCGTACACTAAACCGAGCCCTAACCCTAACTCAAACCCTAACCCTAACCCTAACCCATACCCTACGCCGTACCCGAACCCCTCCCCGAACCCGTACCCTAAGCCGTACCCTAACCCTAACCCTAAGCCTAACCCTAACCCTAGGCTACCCTTGACTGCTTCTGCCTCCAATAGATTTCCTAAGCACTAGTGTTTGAAGGAACAGCTTAAAAAGAGAATCCTAATGTGATTTCTTTATAATGGGTGTGTTCCTTATCTTATCCTAGTGTCTAAACTCTTCTCCATGGCTGGACCCGCAAATAATATTCCTTTACGTGCTAAGGGGTATCTAGAGAGTGGGATAGGTTTACTAACTACCCTAACCCTAATGCGTACCCTAACCCTAACCCCTACCCTAACCCTAACACGTACCCTAATCCTAACCCGTACCCTAAACCGAGCCCTAACCCTAACACGAACCCTAACCCTAACCCTAACCCATACCCTACACCGTACCCGAACCCCTCCCCGAACCCCTACCCTAAGCCGTACCCTAACCCTAACCCTAAGCCTAACCCTAACCCTAGGCTACCCTTGACTGCTTCTGCCTCCAATAGATTTCCTAAGCACTAGTGTTTGAAGGAACAGCTTAAAAAGAGAATCCTAATGTGATTTCTTTATAATGTATGTGTTCCTTATTTTATCCTAGTGTCTAAACTCTTCTCCATGGCTGGACCCGCAAATAATATTCCTTTACGTGCTAAGGGGTATCTAGAGAGTGGGATAGGTTTAATAACTACCCTAACCCTAACGCGTACCCTAACCCTAACCCCTACCCTAACCCTAACACGTACCCTAATCCTAACCCGTACCCTAAACCGAGCCCTAACCCTAACACTAACCCTAAACCTAACCCTAACCCATACCTTACACCGTACCCGAACCCCTCCCCAAACCCGTACCCTAAGCCGTACCCTAAGCCTAACCCTAAGCCTAACCCTAACCCTAGGCTACCCTTGACTGCTTCTGCCTCCAACAGATTTCCTAAGCACTAATGTTTGAAGGAACAGCTTAAAAAGAGAATCCTAATGTGATTTGTTTATAATGGGTGTGTTCCTTATCTTATCCTAGTGTCTAAACTCTTCTCCATGGCTGGACCCCCAAATAATATTCCTTTACATGCTAAGGGGTATCTAGAGAGTGGGATAGGTTTAATAACTACCCTAACCCTAACGCGTACCCTAACCCTAACCCCTACCCTAACCCTAAAACGTACCCTAATCCTAACCCGTACACTAAACGGAGCCCTAACCCTAACTCAAACCCTAACCCTAACCCTAAACCATACCCTACGCCGTACCCGAACCCCTCCCCGAACCCGTACCCTAAGCCGTACCCTAACCCTAACCCTAAGCCTAACCCTAACCCTAGGCTACCCTTGACTGCTTCTGCCTCCAATAGATTTCCTAAGCACTAGTGTTTGAAGGAACAGCTTAAAAAGAGAATCCTAATGTGATTTCTTTATAATGGGTGTGTTCCTTATCTTATCCTAGTGTCTAAACTCTTCTCCATGGCTGGACCCGCAAATAATATTCCTTTACGTGCTAAGGGGTATCTAGAGAGTGGGATAGGTTTACTAACTACCCTAACCCTAATGCGTACCCTAACCCTAACCCCTACCCTAACCCTAACACGTACCCTAATCCTAACCCGTACCCTAAACCGAGCCCTAACCCTAACACGAACCCTAACCCTAACCCTAACCCATACCCTACGCCGTACCCGAACCCCTCCCCGAACCCCTACCCTAAGCCGTACCCTAAGCCTAACCCTAAGCCTAACCCTAACCCTAGGCTACCCTTGACTGCTTCTGCCTCCAATAGATTTTCTAAGCACTAGTGTTTTAAGGAACGGCTTAAAAAGAGAATCTTAATGTGATTTCTTTATAATGGGTGTGTTCCTTATCTTATCCTAGTGTCTAAACTCTTCTCCATGGCTGGACGCCCAAATAATATTCCTTTACGTGCTAAGGGGTATCTAGAGAGTGGGATAGGTTTAATAACTACCCTAACCCTAACGCGTACCCTAACCCTAACCCCTACCCTAACCCTAACACGTACCCTAATCCTAACCCGTACCCTAAACCGAGCCCTAACCCTAACACGAACCCTAACACTAACCCTAACCCATACCCTACGCCGTACCCGAACCCCTCCCCGAACCCCTACCCTAAGCCGTACCCTAACCCTAACCCTAAGCCTAACCCTAACCCTAGGCTACCCTTGACTGCTTCTGCCTCCAATAGATTTCCTAAGCACTAGTGTTTTAAGGAACAACTTAAAAAGAGAATCCTAATGTGATTTGTTTATAATGTATGTGTTCCTTATTTTATCCTAGTGTCTAAACTCTTCTCCATGGCTGGACCCGCAAATAATATTCCTTTACGTGCTAAGGGGTATCTAGAGAGTGGGATAGGTTTAATAACTTCCCTAACCCTAACGCGTACCCTAACTAACCCCTACCCTAACCCTAACACGTACCCTAATCCTAACCCGTACCCTGAACCGAGCCCTAACCCTAACACTAACCCTAACCCTAACCCTAACCCATACCCTACGCCGTACCCGAACCCCTCCCCGAACCCGTACCCTAAGCCGTACCCTAAGCCTAACCCTAAGCCTAACCCTAACCCTAGGCTACCCTTGACTGCTTCTGCCTCCAATAGATTTCCTAAGCACTAGTGTTTGAAGAAACAGCTTAAAAAGAGAATCCTAATGTGATTTCTTTATAATGGGTGTGTTCCTTATCTTATCCTAGTGTCTAAACTCTTCTCCATGGCTGGACCCCCAAATAATATTCCTTTACGTGCTAAGGGGTATCTAGAGAGTGGGATAGGTTTAATAACTACGCTAACCCTAATGCGTACCCTAACCCTAACCCCTACCCTAACCCTAACACTTACCCTAATCCTAACCCGTACCCTAAACCGAGCCCTAACCCTAACACGAACCCTAACCCTAACCCTAACCCATACCCTACGCCGTACCCAAACCCCTCCCCGAACCCCTACCCTAAGCCGTACCCTAACCCTAAACCTAAGCCTAACCCTAACCCTAGGCTACCCTTGACTGCTTCTGCCTCCAATAGATTTCCTAAGCACTAGTGTTTTAAGGAACAGCTTAAAAAGAGAATCCTAATGTGATTTCTTTATAATGTATGTGTTCCTTATTTTATCCTAGTGTCTAAACTCTTCTCCATGGCTGGACCCGCAAATAATATTCCTTTACGTGCTAAGGGGTATCTAGAGAGTGGGATAGGTTTAATAACTACCCTAACCCTAACGCGTACCCTAACCCTAACCCCTACCCTAACCCTAACACGTACCCTAATCCTAACCCGTACCCTAAACCGAGCCCTAACCCTAACACTAACCCTAAACCTAACCCTAACCCATACCCTACACCGTACCCGAACCCCTCCCCAAACCCGTACCCTAAGCCGTACCCTAAGCCTAACCCTAAGCCTAACCCTAACCCTAGGCTACCCTTGACTGCTTCTGCCTCCAACAGATTTCCTAAGCACTAGTGTTTGAAGGAACAGCTTAAAAAGAGAATCCTAATGTGATTTCTTTATTATGGGTGTGTTCCTTATCTTATCCTAGTGTCTAAACTCTTCTCCATGGCTGGACCCCCAAATAATATTCCTTTACGTGCTAAGGGGTATCTAGAGAGTGGGATAGGTTTAATAACTACCCTAACCCTAACGCGTACCCTAACCCTAACCCCTACCCTAACCCTAACACGTACCCTAATCCTAACCCGTACCCTAAACCGAGCCCTAACCCTAACACTAACCCTAACCCTAACCCTAACCCATACCCTACGCCGTACCCGAACCCCTCCCCGAACCCGTAGCCTAAGCCGTACCCTAAGCCTAACCCTAAGCCTAACCCTAACCCTAGGCTACCCTTGACTGCTTCTGCCTCCAATAGATTTCCTAAGCACTAGTGTTTGAAGGAACAGCTTAAAAAGAGAATCCTAATGTGATTTCTTTATAATGGGTGTGTTCCTTATCTTATCCTAGTGTCTAAACTCTTCTCCATGGCTGGACCCCCAAATAATATTCCTTTACGTGCTAAGGGGTATCTAGAGAGTGGGATAGGTTTACTAACTACCCTAACCCTAACGCGTACCCTAACCCTAACCCCTACCCTAACCCTAACACGTACCCTAATCCTAACCCGTACCCTAAACCGAGCCCTAACCCTAACACTAACCCTAACCCTAACCCTAACCCATACCCTACGCCGTACCCGAACCCCTCCCCGAACCCGTACCCTAAGCCGTACCCTAAGCCTAGCCCTAAGCCTAACCCTAACCCTAGGCTACCCTTGACTGCTTGTGCCTCCAATAGATTTCCTAAGCACTAGTGTTTGAAGGAACAGCTTAAAAAGAGAATCCTAATGTGATTTCTTTATAATGGGTGTGTTCCTTATCTTATCCTAGTGTCTAAACTCTTCTCCATGGCTGGACCCCCAAATAATATTCCTTTACGTGCTAACGGATATCTAGAGAGTGGGATAGGTTTAATAACTACCCTAACCCTAACACGTACCCTAACCCTAACCCCTACCCTAACCCTAACACGTACCCTAATCCTAACCCGTACCCTGAACCGAGCCCTAACCCTAACACTAACCCTAACCCTAACCCTAACCCATACCCTACGCCGTACCCGAACCCCTCCCCGAACCCGTACCCTAAGCCGTACCCTAAGCCTAACCCTAAGCCTAACCCTAACCCTAGGCTACCCTTGACTGCTTCTGCCTCCAATAGATTTCCTAAGCACTAGTGTTTTAAGGAACGGCTTAAAAACAGAATCCTAATGTGATTTCTTTATAATGGGTGTGTTCCTTATCTTATCCTAGTGTCTAAACTCTTCTCCATGGCTGGACCCCCAAATAATATTCCTTTACGTGCTAAGGGGTATCTAGAGAGTGGGATAGGTTTACTAACTACCCTAACCCTAACGCGTACCCTAACCCTAACCCCTACCCTAACCCTAACACGTAACCTAATCCTAACCCGTACCCTAAACCGAGCCCTAACCCTAACACTAACCCTAACCCTAACCCTAACCCATACCCTACGCCGTACCCGAACCCCTCCCCGAACCCGTACCCTAAGCCGTACCCTAAGCCTAACCCTAAGCCTAACCCTAACCCTAGGCTACCCTTGACTGCTTGTGCCTCCAATAGATTTCCTAAGCACTAGTGTTTGAAGGAACAGCTTAAAAAGAGAATCCTAATGTGATTTCTTTATAATGGGTGTGTTCCTTATCTTATCCTAGTGTCTAAACTCTTCTCCATGGCTGGACCCCCAAATAATATTCCTTTACGTGCTAAGGGGTATCTAGAGAGTGGGATAGGTTTAATAACTACCCTAACCCTAACGCGTACCCTAACCCTAACCCCTACCCTAACCCTAACACGTACTCTAATCCTAACCCGTACCCTAAACCGAGCCCTAACCCTAACACTAACCCTAACCCTAACCCTAACCCATACCCTACGCCGTACCCGAACCCGTCCCCGAACCCGTACCCTAAGCCGTACCCTAAGCCTAACCCTAAGCCTAACCCTAACCCTAGGCTACACTTGAGTGCTTCTGCCTCCAATAGATTTCCTAAGCACTAGTGTTTGAAGGAACAGCTTAAAAAGAGAATCCTAATGTGATTTCTTTATAATGGGTGTGTTCCTTATCTTATCCTAGTGTCTAAACTCTTCTCCATGGCTGGACCCCCAAATAATATTCCTTTACATGCTAAGGGGTATCTAGAGAGTGGGATATGTTTAATAACTACCCTAACCCTAACGCGTACCCTAACCCTAACCCCTACCCTAACCCTAAAACGTACCCTAATCCTAACCCGTACACTAAACCGAGCCCTAACCCTAACTCAAACCCTAACCCTAACCCTAACCCATACCCTACGCCGTACCCGAACCCCTCCCCGAACCCGTACCCTAAGCCGTACCCTAACCCTAACCCTAAGCCTAACCCTAACCCTAGGCTACCCTTGACTGCTTCTGCCTCCAATAGATTTCCTAAGCACTAGTGTTTGAAGGAACAGCTTAAAAAGAGAATCCTAATGTGATTTCTTTATAATGGGTGTGTTCCTTATCTTATCCTAGTGTCTAAACTCTTCTCCATGGCTGGACCCGCAAATAATATTCCTTTACGTGCTAAGGGGTATCTAGAGAGTGGGATAGGTTTACTAACTACCCTAACCCTAATGCGTACCCTAACCCTAACCCCTACCCTAACCCTAACACGTACCCTAATCCTAACCCGTACCCTAAACCGAGCCCTAACCCTAACACGAACCCTAACCCTAACCCTAACCCATACCCTACACCGTACCCGAACCCCTCCCCGAACCCCTACCCTAAGCCGTACCCTAACCCTAACCCTAAGCCTAACCCTAACCCTAGGCTACCCTTGACTGCTTCTGCCTCCAATAGATTTCCTAAGCACTAGTGTTTGAAGGAACAGCTTAAAAAGAGAATCCTAATGTGATTTCTTTATAATGTATGTGTTCCTTATTTTATCCTAGTGTCTAAACTCTTCTCCATGGCTGGACCCGCAAATAATATTCCTTTACGTGCTAAGGGGTATCTAGAGAGTGGGATAGGTTTAATAACTACCCTAACCCTAACGCGTACCCTAACCCTAACCCCTACCCTAACCCTAACACGTACCCTAATCATAACCCGTACCCTAAACCGAGCCCTAACCCTAACACTAACCCTAAACCTAACCCTAACCCATACCCTACACCGTACCCGAACCCCTCCCCAAACCCGTACCCTAAGCCGTACCCTAAGCCTAACCCTAAGCCTAACCCTAACCCTAGGCTACCCTTGACTGCTTCTGCCTCCAACAGATTTCCTAAGCACTAATGTTTGAAGGAACAGCTTAAAAAGAGAATCCTAATGTGATTTCTTTATAATGGGTGTGTTCCTTATCTTATCCTAGTGTCTAAACTCTTCTCCATGGCTGGACCCCCAAATAATATTCCTTTACATGCTAAGGGGTATCTAGAGAGTGGGATAGGTTTAATAACTACCCTAACCCTAACGCATACCCTAACCCTAACCCCTACCCTAACCCTAAAACGTACCCTAATCCTAACCCGTACACTAAACCGAGCCCTAACCCTAACTCAAACCCTAACCCTAACCCTAAACCATACCCTACGCCGTACCCGAACCCCTCCCCGAACCCGTACCCTAAGCCGTACCCTAAGCCTAACCCTAAGCCTAACCCTAACCCTAGGCTACCCTTGACTGCTTGTGCCTCCAATAGATTTCCTAAGCACTAGTGTTTGAAGGAACAGCTTAAAAAGAGAATCCTAATGTGATTTCTTTATAATGGGTGTGTTCCTTATCTTATCCTAGTGTCTAAACTCTTCTCCATGGCTGGACCCGCAAATAATATTCCTTTACGTGCTAAGGGGTATCTAGAGAGTGGGATAGGTTTACTAACTACCCTAACCCTAATGCGTACCCTAACCCTAACCCCTACCCTAACCCTAACACGTACCCTAATCCTAACCCGTACCCTAAACCGAGCCCTAACCCTAACACGAACCCTAACCCTAACCCTAACCCATACCCTACGCCGTACCCGAACCCCTCCCCGAACCCCTACCCTAAGCCGTACCCTAACCCTAACCCTAAGCCTAACCCTAACCCTAGGCTACCCTTGACTGCTTCTGCCTCCAATAGATTTCCTAAGCACTAGTGTTTTAAGGAACAACTTAAAAAGAGAATCCTAATGTGATTTCTTTATAATGTATGTGTTCCTTATTTTATCCTAGTGTCTAAACTCTTCTCCATGGCTGGACCCGCAAATAATATTCCTTTACGTGCTAAGGGGTATCTAGAGAGTGGGATAGGTTTAATAACTTCCCTAACCCTAACGCGTACCCTAACTAACCCCTACCCTAACCCTAACACGTACCCTAATCCTAACCCGTACCCTGAACCGAGCCCTAACCCTAACACGAACCCTAACCCTAACCCTAACCCATACCCTACGCCGTACCCAAACCCCTCCCCGAACCCCTACCCTAAGCCGTACCCTAACCCTAAACCTAAGCCTAACCCTAACCCTAGGCTACCCTTGACTGCTTCTGCCTCCAATAGATTTCCTAAGCACTAGTGTTTTAAGGAACAGCTTAAAAAGAGAATCCTAATGTGATTTCTTTATAATGTATGTGTTCCTTATTTTATCCTAGTGTCTAAACTCTTCTCCATGGCTGGACCCGCAAATAATATTCCTTTACGTGCTAAGGGGTATCTAGAGAGTGGGATAGGTTTAATAACTACCCTAACCCTAACGCGTACCCTAACCCTAACCCCTACCCTAACCCTAACACGTACCCTAATCCTAACCCGTACCCTAAACCGAGCCCTAACCCTAACACTAACCCTAAACCTAACCCTAACCCATACCCTACACCGTACCCGAACCCCTCCCCAAACCCGTACCCTAAGCCGTACCCTAAGCCTAACCCTAAGCCTAACCCTAACCCTAGGCTACCCTTGACTGCTTCTGCCTCCAACAGATTTCCTAAGCACTAGTGTTTGAAGGAACAGCTTAAAAAGAGAATCCTAATGTGATTTCTTTATTATGGGTGTGTTCCTTATCTTATCCTAGTGTCTAAACTCTTCTCCATGGCTGGACCCCCAAATAATATTCCTTTACGTGCTAAGGGGTATCTAGAGAGTGGGATAGGTTTAATAACTACCCTAACCCTAACGCGTACCCTAACCCTAACCCCTACCCTAACCCTAACACGTACCCTAATCCTAACCCGTACCCTAAACCGAGCCCTAACCCTAACACTAACCCTAACCCTAACCCTAACCCATACCCTACGCCGTACCCGAACCCCTCCCCGAACCCGTAGCCTAAGCCGTACCCTAAGCCTAACCCTAAGCCTAACCCTAACCCTAGGCTACCCTTGACTGCTTCTGCCTCCAATAGATTTCCTAAGCACTAGTGTTTGAAGGAACAGCTTAAAAAGAGAATCCTAATGTGATTTCTTTATAATGGGTGTGTTCCTTATCTTATCCTAGTGTCTAAACTCTTCTCCATGGCTGGACCCCCAAATAATATTCCTTTACGTGCTAAGGGGTATCTAGAGAGTGGGATAGGTTTACTAACTACCCTAACCCTAACGCGTACCCTAACCCTAACCCCTACCCTAACCCTAACACGTACCCTAATCCTAACCCGTACCCTAAACCGAGCCCTAACCCTAACACTAACCCTAACCCTAACCCTAACCCATACCCTACGCCGTACCCGAACCCCTCCCCGAACCCGTACCCTAAGCCGTACCCTAAGCCTAGCCCTAAGCCTAACCCTAACCCTAGGCTACCCTTGACTGCTTGTGCCTCCAATAGATTTCCTAAGCACTATTGTTTGAAGGAACAGCTTAAAAAGAGAATCCTAATGTGATTTCTTTATAATGGGTGTGTTCCTTATCTTATCCTAGTGTCTAAACTCTTCTCCATGGCTGGACCCCCAAATAATATTCCTTTACGTGCTAACGGATATCTAGAGAGTGGGATAGGTTTAATAACTACCCTAACCCTAACACGTACCCTAACCCTAACCCCTACCCTAACCCTAACACGTACCCTAATCCTAACCCGTACCCTGAACCGAGCCCTAACCCTAACACTAACCCTAACCCTAACCCTAACCCATACCCTACGCCGTACCCGAACCCCTCCCCGAACCCGTACCCTAAGCCGTACCCTAAGCCTAACCCTAAGCCTAACCCTAACCCTAGGCTACCCTTGACTGCTTCTGCCTCCAATAGATTTCCTAAGCACTAGTGTTTTAAGGAACGGCTTAAAAACAGAATCCTAATGTGATTTCTTTATAATGGGTGTGTTCCTTATCTTATCCTAGTGTCTAAACTCTTCTCCATGGCTGGACCCCCAAATAATATTCCTTTACGTGCTAAGGGGTATCTAGAGAGTGGGATAGGTTTACTAACTACCCTAACCCTAACGCGTACCCTAACCCTAACCCCTACCCTAACCCTAACACGTACCCTAATCCTAACCCGTACCCTAAACCGAGCCCTAACCCTAACACTAACCCTAACCCTAACCCTAACCCATACCCTACGCCGTACCCGAACCCCTCCCCGAACCCGTACCCTAAGCCGTACCCTAAGCCTAACCCTAAGCCTAACCCTAACCGTAGGCTACCCTTGACTGCTTGTGCCTCCAATAGATTTCCTAAGCACTAGTGTTTGAAGGAACAGCTTAAAAAGAGAATCCTAATGTGATTTCTTTATAATGGGTGTGTTCCTTATCTTATCCTAGTGTCTAAACTCTTCTCCATGGCTGGACCCGCAAATAATATTCCTTTACGTGCTAAGGGGTATCTAGAGAGTGGGATAGGTTTACTAACTACCCTAACCCTAATGCGTACCCTAACCCTAACCCCTACCCTAACCCTAACACGTACCCTAATCCTAACCCGTACCCTAAACCGAGCCCTAACCCTAACACGAACCCTAACCCTAACCCTAACCCATACCCTACGCCGTACCCGAACCCCTCCCCGAACCCCTACCCTAAGCCGTACCCTAACCCTAACCCTAAGCCTAACCCTAACCCTAGGCTACCCTTGACTGCTTCTGCCTCCAATAGATTTCCTAAGCACTAGTGTTTTAAGGAACAACTTAAAAAGAGAATCCTAATGTGATTTCTTTATAATGTATGTGTTCCTTATTTTATCCTAGTGTCTAAACTCTTCTCCATGGCTGGACCCGCAAATAATATTCCTTTACGTGCTAAGGGGTATCTAGAGAGTGGGATAGGTTTAATAACTTCCCTAACCCTAACGCGTACCCTAACTAACCCCTACCCTAACCCTAACACGTACCCTAATCCTAACCCGTACCCTGAACCGAGCCCTAACCCTAACACGAACCCTAACCCTAACCCTAACCCATACCCTACGCCGTACCCAAACCCCTCCCCGAACCCCTACCCTAAGCCGTACCCTAACCCTAAACCTAAGCCTAACCCTAACCCTAGGCTACCCTTGACTGCTTCTGCCTCCAATAGATTTCCTAAGCACTAGTGTTTTAAGGAACAGCTTAAAAAGAGAATCCTAATGTGATTTCTTTATAATGTATGTGTTCCTTATTTTATCCTAGTGTCTAAACTCTTCTCCATGGCTGGACCCGCAAATAATATTCCTTTACGTGCTAAGGGGTATCTAGAGAGTGGGATAGGTTTAATAACTACCCTAACCCTAACGCGTACCCTAACCCTAACCCCTACCCTAACCCTAACACGTACCCTAATCCTAACCCGTACCCTAAACCGAGCCCTAACCCTAACACTAACCCTAAACCTAACCCTAACCCATACCCTACACCGTACCCGAACCCCTCCCCAAACCCGTACCCTAAGCCGTACCCTAAGCCTAACCCTAAGCCTAACCCTAACCCTAGGCTACCCTTGACTGCTTCTGCCTCCAACAGATTTCCTAAGCACTAGTGTTTGAAGGAACAGCTTAAAAAGAGAATCCTAATGTGATTTCTTTATTATGGGTGTGTTCCTTATCTTATCCTAGTGTCTAAACTCTTCTCCATGGCTGGACCCCCAAATAATATTCCTTTACGTGCTAAGGGGTATCTAGAGAGTGGGATAGGTTTAATAACTACCCTAACCCTAACGCGTACCCTAACCCTAACCCCTACCCTAACCCTAACACGTACCCTAATCCTAACCCGTACCCTAAACCGAGCCCTAACCCTAACACTAACCCTAACCCTAACCCTAACCCATACCCTACGCCGTACCCGAACCCCTCCCCGAACCCGTAGCCTAAGCCGTACCCTAAGCCTAACCCTAAGCCTAACCCTAACCCTAGGCTACCCTTGACTGCTTCTGCCTCCAATAGATTTCCTAAGCACTAGTGTTTGAAGGAACAGCTTAAAAAGAGAATCCTAATGTGATTTCTTTATAATGGGTGTGTTCCTTATCTTATCCTAGTGTCTAAACTCTTCTCCATGGCTGGACCCCCAAATAATATTCCTTTACGTGCTAAGGGGTATCTAGAGAGTGGGATAGGTTTACTAACTACCCTAACCCTAACGCGTACCCTAACCCTAACCCCTACCCTAACCCTAACACGTACCCTAATCCTAACCCGTACCCTAAACCGAGCCCTAACCCTAACACTAACCCTAACCCTAACCCTAACCCATACCCTACGCCGTACCCGAACCCCTCCCCGAACCCGTACCCTAAGCCGTACCCTAAGCCTAGCCCTAAGCCTAACCCTAACCCTAGGCTACCCTTGACTGCTTGTGCCTCCAATAGATTTCCTAAGCACTATTGTTTGAAGGAACAGCTTAAAAAGAGAATCCTAATGTGATTTCTTTATAATGGGTGTGTTCCTTATCTTATCCTAGTGTCTAAACTCTTCTCCATGGCTGGACCCCCAAATAATATTCCTTTACGTGCTAACGGATATCTAGAGAGTGGGATAGGTTTAATAACTACCCTAACCCTAACACGTACCCTAACCCTAACCCCTACCCTAACCCTAACACGTACCCTAATCCTAACCCGTACCCTGAACCGAGCCCTAACCCTAACACTAACCCTAACCCTAACCCTAACCCATACCCTACGCCGTACCCGAACCCCTCCCCGAACCCGTACCCTAAGCCGTACCCTAAGCCTAACCCTAAGCCTAACCCTAACCCTAGGCTACCCTTGACTGCTTCTGCCTCCAATAGATTTCCTAAGCACTAGTGTTTTAAGGAACGGCTTAAAAACAGAATCCTAATGTGATTTCTTTATAATGGGTGTGTTCCTTATCTTATCCTAGTGTCTAAACTCTTCTCCATGGCTGGACCCCCAAATAATATTCCTTTACGTGCTAAGGGGTATCTAGAGAGTGGGATAGGTTTACTAACTACCCTAACCCTAACGCGTACCCTAACCCTAACCCCTACCCTAACCCTAACACGTACCCTAATCCTAACCCGTACCCTAAACCGAGCCCTAACCCTAACACTAACCCTAACCCTAACCCTAACCCATACCCTACGCCGTACCCGAACCCCTCCCCGAACCCGTACCCTAAGCCGTACCCTAAGCCTAACCCTAAGCCTAACCCTAACCGTAGGCTACCCTTGACTGCTTGTGCCTCCAATAGATTTCCTAAGCACTAGTGTTTGAAGGAACAGCTTAAAAAGAGAATCCTAATGTGATTTCTTTATAATGGGTGTGTTCCTTATTTTATCCTAGTGTCTAAACACTTCTCCATGGCTGGACCCCCAAATAATATTCCTTTACGTGCTAAGGGGTATCTAGAGAGTGGGATAGGTTTAATAACTACCCTAACCCTAACGCGTACCCTAACCCTAACCCCTACCCTAACCCTAACACGTACCCTAATCCTAACCCGTACCCTAAACCGAGCCCTAACCCTAACACTAACCCTAACCCTAACCCTAACCCATACCCTACGCCGTACCCGAACCCCTCCCCGAACCCGTACCCTAAGCCGTACCCTAAGCCTAACCCTAAGCCTAACCCTAACCCTAGGCTACACTTGAGTGCTTCTGCCTCCAATAGATTTCCTAAGCACTAGTGTTTGAAGGAACAGCTTAAAAAGAGAATCCTAATGTGATTTCTTTATAATGGGTGTGTTCCTTATCTTATCCTAGTGTCTAAACTCTTCTCCATGGCTGGACCCCCAAATAATATTCCTTTACATGCTAAGGGGTATCTAGAGAGTGGGATATGTTTAATAACTACCCTAACCCTAACGCGTACCCTAACCCTAACCCCTACCCTAACCCTAAAACGTACCCTAATCCTAACCCGTACACTAAACCGAGCCCTAACCCTAACTCAAACCCTAACCCTAACCCTAACCCATACCCTACGCCGTACCCGAACCCCTCCCCGAACCCGTACCCTAAGCCGTACCCTAACCCTAACCCTAAGCCTAACCCTAACCCTAGGCTACCCTTGACTGCTTCTGCCTCCAATAGATTTCCTAAGCACTAGTGTTTGAAGGAACAGCTTAAAAAGAGAATCCTAATGTGATTTCTTTATAATGGGTGTGTTCCTTATCTTATCCTAGTGTCTAAACTCTTCTCCATGGCTGGACCCGCAAATAATATTCCTTTACGTGCTAAGGGGTATCTAGAGAGTGGGATAGGTTTACTAACTACCCTAACCCTAATGCGTACCCTAACCCTAACCCCTACCCTAACCCTAACACGTACCCTAATCCTAACCCGTACCCTAAACCGAGCCCTAACCCTAACACGAACCCTAACCCTAACCCTAACCCATACCCTACACCGTACCCGAACCCCTCCCCGAACCCCTACCCTAAGCCGTACCCTAACCCTAACCCTAAGCCTAACCCTAACCCTAGGCTACCCTTGACTGCTTCTGCCTCCAATAGATTTCCTAAGCACTAGTGTTTGAAGAAACAGCTTAAAAAGAGAATCCTAATGTGATTTCTTTATAATGTATGTGTTCCTTATTTTATCCTAGTGTCTAAACTCTTCTCCATGGCTGGACCCGCAAATAATATTCCTTTACGTGCTAAGGGGTATCTAGAGAGTGGGATAGGTTTAATAACTACCCTAACCCTAACGCGTACCCTAACCCTAACCCCTACCCTAACCCTAACACGTACCCTAATCCTAACCCGTACCCTAAACCGAGCCCTAACCCTAACACTAACCCTAAACCTAACCCTAACCCATACCCTACACCGTACCCGAACCCCTCCCCAAACCCGTACCCTAAGCCGTACCCTAAGCCTAACCCTAAGCCTAACCCTAACCCTAGGCTACCCTTGACTGCTTCTGCCTCCAACAGATTTCCTAAGCACTAATGTTTGAAGGAACAGCTTAAAAAGAGAATCCTAATGTGATTTCTTTATAATGGGTGTGTTCCTTATCTTATCCTAGTGTCTAAACTCTTCTCCATGGCTGGACCCCCAAATAATATTCCTTTACATGCTAAGGGGTATCTAGAGAGTGGGATAGGTTTAATAACTACCCTAACCCTAACGCATACCCTAACCCTAACCCCTACCCTAACCCTAAAACGTACCCTAATCCTAACCCGTACACTAAACCGAGCCCTAACCCTAACTCAAACCCTAACCCTAACCCTAAACCATACCCTACGCCGTACCCGAACCCCTCCCCGAACCCGTACCCTAAGCCGTACCCTAAGCCTAACCCTAAGCCTAACCCTAACCCTAGGCTACCCTTGACTGCTTGTGCCTCCAATAGATTTCCTAAGCACTAGTGTTTGAAGGAACAGCTTAAAAAGAGAATCCTAATGTGATTTCTTTATAATGGGTGTGTTCCTTATCTTATCCTAGTGTCTAAACTCTTCTCCATGGCTGGACCCGCAAATAATATTCCTTTACGTGCTAAGGGGTATCTAGAGAGTGGGATAGGTTTACTAACTACCCTAACCCTAATGCGTACCCTAACCCTAACCCCTACCCTAACCCTAACACGTACCCTAATCCTAACCCGTACCCTAAACCGAGCCCTAACCCTAACACGAACCCTAACCCTAACCCTAACCCATACCCTACGCCGTACCCGAACCCCTCCCCGAACCCCTCCCCTAAGCCGTACCCTAACCCTAACCCTAAGCCTAACCCTAACCCTAGGCTACCCTTGACTGCTTCTGCCTCCAATAGATTTTCTAAGCACTAGTGTTTTAAGGAACGGCTTAAAAAGAGAATCTTAATGTGATTTCTTTATAATGGGTGTGTTCCTTATCTTATCCTAGTGTCTAAACTCTTCTCCATGGCTGGACGCCCAAATAATATTCCTTTACGTGCTAAGGGGTATCTAGAGAGTGGGATAGGTTTAATAACTACCCTAACCCTAACGCGTACCCTAACCCTAACCCCTACCCTAACCCTAACACGTACCCTAATCCTAACCCGTACCCTAAACCGAGCCCTAACCCTAACACGAACCCTAACACTAACCCTAACCCATACCCTACGCCGTACCCGAACCCCTCCCCGAACCCCTACCCTAAGCCGTACCCTAACCCTAACCCTAAGCCTAACCCTAACCCTAGGCTACCCTTGACTGCTTCTGCCTCCAATAGATTTCCTAAGCACTAGTGTTTTAAGGAACAACTTAAAAAGAGAATCCTAATGTGATTTGTTTATAATGTATGTGTTCCTTATTTTATCCTAGTGTCTAAACTCTTCTCCATGGCTGGACCCGCAAATAATATTCCTTTACGTGCTAAGGGGTATCTAGAGAGTGGGATAGGTTTAATAACTTCCCTAACCCTAACGCGTACCCTAACCCTAACCCCTACCCTAACCCTAACACGTACCCTAATCCTAACCCGTACCCTGAACCGAGCCCTAACCCTAACACTAACCCTAACCCTAACCCTAACCCATACCCTACGCCGTACCCGAACCCCTCCCCGAACCCGTACCCTAAGCCGTACCCTAAGCCTAACCCTAAGCCTAACCCTAACCCTAGGCTACCCTTGACTGCTTCTGCCTCCAATAGATTTCCTAAGCACTAGTGTTTGAAGGAACAGCTTAAAAAGAGAATCCTAATGTGATTTCTTTATAATGGGTGTGTTCCTTATCTTATCCTAGTGTCTAAACTCTTCTCCATGGCTGGACCCCCAAATAATATTCCTTTACGTGCTAAGGGGTATCTAGAGAGTGGGATAGGTTTACTAACTACCCTAACCCTAACGCGTACCCTAACCCTAACCCCTACCCTAACCCTAACACGTACCCTAATCCTAACCCGTACCCTAAACCGAGCCCTAACCCTAACACTAACCCTAACCCTAACCCTAACCCATACCCTACGCCGTACCCGAACCCCTCCCCGAACCCGTACCCTAAGCCGTACCCTAAGCCTAACCCTAAGCCTAACCCTAACCCTAGGCTACACTTGAGTGCTTCTGCCTCCAATAGATTTCCTAAGCACTAGTGTTTGAAGGAACAGCTTAAAAAGAGAATCCTAATGTGATTTCTTTATAATGGGTGTGTTCCTTATCTTATCCTAGTGTCTAAACTCTTCTCCATGGCTGGACCCCCAAATAATATTCCTTTACATGCTAAGGGGTATCTAGAGAGTGGGATATGTTTAATAACTACCCTAACCCTAACGCGTACCCTAACCCTAACCCCTACCCTAACCCTAAAACGTACCCTAATCCTAACCCGTACACTAAACCGAGCCCTAACCCTACCTCAAACCCTAACCCTAACCCTAACCCATACCCTACGCCGTACCCGAACCCCTCCCCGAACCCGTACCCTAAGCCGTACCCTAACCCTAACCCTAAGCCTAACCCTAACCCTAGGCTACCCTTGACTGCTTGTGCCTCCAATAGATTTCCTAAGCACTAGTGTTTGAAGGAACAGCTTAAAAAGAGAATCCTAATGTGATTTCTTTATAATGGGTGTGTTCCTTATCTTATCCTAGTGTCTAAACTCTTCTCCATGGCTGGACCCGCAAATAATATTCCTTTACGTGCTAAGGGGTATCTAGAGAGTGGGATAGGTTTACTAACTACCCTAACCCTAATGCGTACCCTAACCCTAACCCCTACCCTAACCCTAACACGTACCCTAATCCTAACCCGTACCCTAAACCGAGCCCTAACCCTAACACGAACCCTAACCCTAACCCTAACCCATACCCTACACCGTACCCGAACCCCTCCCCGAACCCCTACCCTAAGCCGTACCCTAACCCTAACCCTAAGCCTAACCCTAACCCTAGGCTACCCTTGACTGCTTCTGCCTCCAATAGATTTCCTAAGCACTAGTGTTTGAAGGAACAGCTTAAAAAGAGAATCCTAATGTGATTTCTTTATAATGTATGTGTTCCTTATTTTATCCTAGTGTCTAAACTCTTCTCCATGGCTGGACCCGCAAATAATATTCCTTTACGTGCTAAGGGGTATCTAGAGAGTGGGATAGGTTTAATAACTACCCTAACCCTAATGCGTACCCTAATCCTAACCCCTACCCTAACCCTAACACGTACCCTAATCCTAACCCGTACCCTAAACCGAGCCCTAACCCTAACACTAACCCTAAACCTAACCCTAACCCATACCCTACACCGTACCCGAACCCCTCCCCAAACCCGTACCCTAAGCCGTACCCTAAGCCTAACCCTAAGCCTAACCCTAACCCTAGGCTACCCTTGACTGCTTCTGCCTCCAACAGATTTCCTAAGCACTAATGTTTGAAGGAACAGCTTAAAAAGAGAATCCTAATGTGATTTCTTTATAATGGGTGTGTTCCTTATCTTATCCTAGTGTCTAAACTCTTCTCCATGGCTGGACCCCCAAATAATATTCCTTTACATGCTAAGGGGTATCTAGAGAGTGGGATACGTTTAATAACTACCCTAACCCTAACGCATACCCTAACCCTAACCCCTACCCTAACCCTAAAACGTACCCTAATCCTAACCCGTACACTAAACCGAGCCCTAACCCTAACTCAAACCCTAACCCTAACCCTAAACCATACCCTACGCCGTACCCGAACCCCTCCCCGAACCCGTAGCCTAAGCCGTACCCTAAGCCTAACCCTAAGCCTAACCCTAACCCTAGGCTACCCTTGACTGCTTCTGCCTCCAATAGATTTCCTAAGCACTAGTGTTTGAAGGAACAGCTTAAAAAGAGAATCCTAATGTGATTTCTTTATAATGGGTGTGTTCCTTATCTTATCCTAGTGTCTAAACTCTTCTCCATGGCTGGACCCCCAAATAATATTCCTTTACGTGCTAAGGGGTATCTAGAGAGTGGGATAGGTTTACTAACTACCCTAACCCTAACGCGTACCCTAACCCTAACCCCTACCCTAACCCTAACACGTACCCTAATCCTAACCCGTACCCTAAACCGAGCCCTAACCCTAACACTAACCCTAACCCTAACCCTAACCCATACCCTACGCCGTACCCGAACCCCTCCCCGAACCCGTACCCTAAGCCGTACCCTAAGCCTAGCCCTAAGCCTAACCCTAACCCTAGGCTACCCTTGACTGCTTGTGCCTCCAATAGATTTCCTAAGCACTAGTGTTTGAAGGAACAGCTTAAAAAGAGAATCCTAATGTGATTTCTTTATAATGGGTGTGTTCCTTATCTTATCCTAGTGTCTAAACTCTTCTCCATGGCTGGACCCCCAAATAATATTCCTTTACGTGCTAACGGATATCTAGAGAGTGGGATAGGTTTAATAACTACCCTAACCCTAACACGTACCCTAACCCTAACCCCTACCCTAACCCTAAAACGTACCCTAATCCTAACCCGTACACTAAACCGAGCCCTAACCCTAACTCAAACCCTAACCCTAACCCTAAACCATACCCTACGCCGTACCCGAACCCCTCCCCGAACCCGTACCCTAAGCCGTACCCTAAGCCTAACCCTAAGCCTAACCCTAACCCTAGGCTACCCTTGACTGCTTGTGCCTCCAATAGATTTCCTAAGCACTAGTGTTTGAAGGAACAGCTTAAAAAGAGAATCCTAATGTGATTTCTTTATAATGGGTGTGTTCCTTATCTTATCCTAGTGTCTAAACTCTTCTCCATGGCTGGACCCGCAAATAATATTCCTTTACGTGCTAAGGGGTATCTAGAGAGTGGGATAGGTTTACTAACTACCCTAACCCTAATGCGTACCCTAACCCTAACCCCTACCCTAACCCTAACACGTACCCTAATCCTAACCCGTACCCTAAACCGAGCCCTAACCCTAACACGAACCCTAACCCTAACCCTAACCCATACCCTACGCCGTACCCGAACCCCTCCCCGAACCCCTACCCTAAGCCGTACCCTAACCCTAACCCTAAGCCTAACCCTAACCCTAGGCTACCCTTGACTGCTTCTGCCTCCAATAGATTTCCTAAGCACTAGTGTTTTAAGGAACAACTTAAAAAGAGAATCCTAATGTGATTTCTTTATAATGTATGTGTTCCTTATTTTATCCTAGTGTCTAAACTCTTCTCCATGGCTGGACCCGCAAATAATATTCCTTTACGTGCTAAGGGGTATCTAGAGAGTGGGATAGGTTTAATAACTTCCCTAACCCTAACGCGTACCCTAACTAACCCCTACCCTAACCCTAACACGTACCCTAATCCTAACCCATACCCTGAACCAAGCCCTAACCCTAACACGAACCCTAACCCTAACCCTAACCCATACCCTACGCCGTACCCAAACCCCTCCCCGAACCCCTACCCTAAGCCGTACCCTAACCCTAAACCTAAGCCTAACCCTAACCCTAGGCTACCCTTGACTGCTTCTGCCTCCAATAGATTTCCTAAGCACTAGTGTTTTAAGGAACAGCTTAAAAAGAGAATCCTAATGTGATTTCTTTATAATGTATGTGTTCCTTATTTTATCCTAGTGTCTAAACTCTTCTCCATGGCTGGACCCGCAAATAATATTCCTTTACGTGCTAAGGGGTATCTAGAGAGTGGGATAGGTTTAATAACTACCCTAACCCTAACGCGTACCCTAACCCTAACCCCTACCCTAACCCTAACACGTACCCTAATCCTAACCCGTACCCTAAACCGAGCCCTAACCCTAACACTAACCCTAAACCTAACCCTAACCCATACCCTACACCGTACCCGAACCCCTCCCCAAACCCGTACCCTAAGCCGTACCCTAAGCCTAACCCTAAGCCTAACCCTAACCCTAGGCTACCCTTGACTGCTTCTGCCTCCAACAGATTTCCTAAGCACTAGTGTTTGAAGGAACAGCTTAAAAAGAGAATCCTAATGTGATTTCTTTATTATGGGTGTGTTCCTTATCTTATCCTAGTGTCTAAACTCTTCTCCATGGCTGGACCCCCAAATAATATTCCTTTACGTGCTAAGGGGTATCTAGAGAGTGGGATAGGTTTAATAACTACCCTAACCCTAACGCGTACCCTAACCCTAACCCCTACCCTAACCCTAACACGTACCCTAATCCTAACCCGTACCCTAAACCGAGCCCTAACCCTAACACTAACCCTAACCCTAACCCTAACCCATACCCTACGCCGTACCCGAACCCCTCCCCGAACCCGTAGCCTAAGCCGTACCCTAAGCCTAACCCTAAGCCTAACCCTAACCCTAGGCTACCCTTGACTGCTTCTGCCTCCAATAGATTTCCTAAGCACTAGTGTTTGAAGGAACAGCTTAAAAAGAGAATCCTAATGTGATTTCTTTATAATGGGTGTGTTCCTTATCTTATCCTAGTGTCTAAACTCTTCTCCATGGCTGGACCCCCAAATAATATTCCTTTACGTGCTAAGGGGTATCTAGAGAGTGGGATAGGTTTACTAACTACCCTAACCCTAACGCGTACCCTAACCCTAACCCCTACCCTAACCCTAACACGTACCCTAATCCTAACCCGTACCCTAAACCGAGCCCTAACCCTAACACTAACCCTAACCCTAACCCTAACCCATACCCTACGCCGTACCCGAACCCCTCCCCGAACCCGTACCCTAAGCCGTACCCTAAGCCTAGCCCTAAGCCTAACCCTAACCCTAGGCTACCCTTGACTGCTTGTGCCTCCAATAGATTTCCTAAGCACTATTGTTTGAAGGAACAGCTTAAAAAGAGAATCCTAATGTGATTTCTTTATAATGGGTGTGTTCCTTATCTTATCCTAGTGTCTAAACTCTTCTCCATGGCTGGACCCCCAAATAATATTCCTTTACGTGCTAACGGATATCTAGAGAGTGGGATAGGTTTAATAACTACCCTAACCCTAACACGTACCCTAACCCTAACCCCTACCCTAACCCTAACACGTACCCTAATCCTAACCCGTACCCTGAACCGAGCCCTAACCCTAACACTAACCCTAACCCTAACCCTAACCCATACCCTACGCCGTACCCGAACCCCTCCCCGAACCCGTACCCTAAGCCGTACCCTAAGCCTAACCCTAAGCCTAACCCTAACCCTAGGCTACCCTTGACTGCTTCTGCCTCCAATAGATTTCCTAAGCACTAGTGTTTTAAGGAACGGCTTAAAAACAGAATCCTAATGTGATTTCTTTATAATGGGTGTGTTCCTTATCTTATCCTAGTGTCTAAACTCTTCTCCATGGCTGGACCCCCAAATAATATTCCTTTACGTGCTAAGGGGTATCTAGAGAGTGGGATAGGTTTACTAACTACCCTAACCCTAACGCGTACCCTAACCCTAACCCCTACCCTAACCCTAACACGTACCCTAATCCTAACCCGTACCCTAAACCGAGCCCTAACCCTAACACTAACCCTAACCCTAACCCTAACCCATACCCTACGCCGTACCCGAACCCCTCCCCGAACCCGTACCCTAAGCCGTACCCTAAGCCTAACCCTAAGCCTAACCCTAACCGTAGGCTACCCTTGACTGCTTGTGCCTCCAATAGATTTCCTAAGCACTAGTGTTTGAAGGAACAGCTTAAAAAGAGAATCCTAATGTGATTTCTTTATAATGGGTGTGTTCCTTATTTTATCCTAGTGTCTAAACACTTCTCCATGGCTGGACCCCCAAATAATATTCCTTTACGTGCTAAGGGGTATCTAGAGAGTGGGATAGGTTTAATAACTACCCTAACCCTAACGCGTACCCTAACCCTAACCCCTACCCTAACCCTAACACGTACCCTAATCCTAACCCGTACCCTAAACCGAGCCCTAACCCTAACACTAACCCTAACCCTAACCCTAACCCATACCCTACGCCGTACCCGAACCCCTCCCCGAACCCGTACCCTAAGCCGTACCCTAAGCCTAACCCTAAGCCTAACCCTAACCCTAGGCTACACTTGAGTGCTTCTGCCTCCAATAGATTTCCTAAGCACTAGTGTTTGAAGGAACAGCTTAAAAAGAGAATCCTAATGTGATTTCTTTATAATGGGTGTGTTCCTTATCTTATCCTAGTGTCTAAACTCTTCTCCATGGCTGGACCCCCAAATAATATTCCTTTACATGCTAAGGGGTATCTAGAGAGTGGGATATGTTTAATAACTACCCTAACCCTAACGCGTACCCTAACCCTAACCCCTACCCTAACCCTAAAACGTACCCTAATCCTAACCCGTACACTAAACCGAGCCCTAACCCTAACTCAAACCCTAACCCTAACCCTAACCCATACCCTACGCCGTACCCGAACCCCTCCCCGAACCCGTACCCTAAGCCGTACCCTAACCCTAACCCTAAGCCTAACCCTAACCCTAGGCTACCCTTGACTGCTTCTGCCTCCAATAGATTTCCTAAGCACTAGTGTTTGAAGGAACAGCTTAAAAAGAGAATCCTAATGTGATTTCTTTATAATGGGTGTGTTCCTTATCTTATCCTAGTGTCTAAACTCTTCTCCATGGCTGGACCCGCAAATAATATTCCTTTACGTGCTAAGGGGTATCTAGAGAGTGGGATAGGTTTACTAACTACCCTAACCCTAATGCGTACCCTAACCCTAACCCCTACCCTAACCCTAACACGTACCCTAATCCTAACCCGTACCCTAAACCGAGCCCTAACCCTAACACGAACCCTAACCCTAACCCTAACCCATACCCTACACCGTACCCGAACCCCTCCCCGAACCCCTACCCTAAGCCGTACCCTAACCCTAACCCTAAGCCTAACCCTAACCCTAGGCTACCCTTGACTGCTTCTGCCTCCAATAGATTTCCTAAGCACTAGTGTTTGAAGAAACAGCTTAAAAAGAGAATCCTAATGTGATTTCTTTATAATGTATGTGTTCCTTATTTTATCCTAGTGTCTAAACTCTTCTCCATGGCTGGACCCGCAAATAATATTCCTTTACGTGCTAAGGGGTATCTAGAGAGTGGGATAGGTTTAATAACTACCCTAACCCTAACGCGTACCCTAACCCTAACCCCTACCCTAACCCTAACACGTACCCTAATCCTAACCCGTACCCTAAACCGAGCCCTAACCCTAACACTAACCCTAAACCTAACCCTAACCCATACCCTACACCGTACCCGAACCCCTCCCCAAACCCGTACCCTAAGCCGTACCCTAAGCCTAACCCTAAGCCTAACCCTAACCCTAGGCTACCCTTGACTGCTTCTGCCTCCAACAGATTTCCTAAGCACTAATGTTTGAAGGAACAGCTTAAAAAGAGAATCCTAATGTGATTTCTTTATAATGGGTGTGTTCCTTATCTTATCCTAGTGTCTAAACTCTTCTCCATGGCTGGACCCCCAAATAATATTCCTTTACATGCTAAGGGGTATCTAGAGAGTGGGATAGGTTTAATAACTACCCTAACCCTAACGCATACCCTAACCCTAACCCCTACCCTAACCCTAAAACGTACCCTAATCCTAACCCGTACACTAAACCGAGCCCTAACCCTAACTCAAACCCTAACCCTAACCCTAAACCATACCCTACGCCGTACCCGAACCCCTCCCCGAACCCGTACCCTAAGCCGTACCCTAAGCCTAACCCTAAGCCTAACCCTAACCCTAGGCTACCCTTGACTGCTTGTGCCTCCAATAGATTTCCTAAGCACTAGTGTTTGAAGGAACAGCTTAAAAAGAGAATCCTAATGTGATTTCTTTATAATGGGTGTGTTCCTTATCTTATCCTAGTGTCTAAACTCTTCTCCATGGCTGGACCCGCAAATAATATTCCTTTACGTGCTAAGGGGTATCTAGAGAGTGGGATAGGTTTACTAACTACCCTAACCCTAATGCGTACCCTAACCCTAACCCCTACCCTAACCCTAACACGTACCCTAATCCTAACCCGTACCCTAAACCGAGCCCTAACCCTAACACGAACCCTAACCCTAACCCTAACCCATACCCTACGCCGTACCCGAACCCCTCCCCGAACCCCTCCCCTAAGCCGTACCCTAACCCTAACCCTAAGCCTAACCCTAACCCTAGGCTACCCTTGACTGCTTCTGCCTCCAATAGATTTTCTAAGCACTAGTGTTTTAAGGAACGGCTTAAAAAGAGAATCTTAATGTGATTTCTTTATAATGGGTGTGTTCCTTATCTTATCCTAGTGTCTAAACTCTTCTCCATGGCTGGACGCCCAAATAATATTCCTTTACGTGCTAAGGGGTATCTAGAGAGTGGGATAGGTTTAATAACTACCCTAACCCTAACGCGTACCCTAACCCTAACCCCTACCCTAACCCTAACACGTACCCTAATCCTAACCCGTACCCTAAACCGAGCCCTAACCCTAACACGAACCCTAACACTAACCCTAACCCATACCCTACGCCGTACCCGAACCCCTCCCCGAACCCCTACCCTAAGCCGTACCCTAACCCTAACCCTAAGCCTAACCCTAACCCTAGGCTACCCTTGACTGCTTCTGCCTCCAATAGATTTCCTAAGCACTAGTGTTTTAAGGAACAACTTAAAAAGAGAATCCTAATGTGATTTGTTTATAATGTATGTGTTCCTTATTTTATCCTAGTGTCTAAACTCTTCTCCATGGCTGGACCCGCAAATAATATTCCTTTACGTGCTAAGGGGTATCTAGAGAGTGGGATAGGTTTAATAACTTCCCTAACCCTAACGCGTACCCTAACCCTAACCCCTACCCTAACCCTAACACGTACCCTAATCCTAACCCGTACCCTGAACCGAGCCCTAACCCTAACACTAACCCTAACCCTAACCCTAACCCATACCCTACGCCGTACCCGAACCCCTCCCCGAACCCGTACCCTAAGCCGTACCCTAAGCCTAACCCTAAGCCTAACCCTAACCCTAGGCTACCCTTGACTGCTTCTGCCTCCAATAGATTTCCTAAGCACTAGTGTTTGAAGGAACAGCTTAAAAAGAGAATCCTAATGTGATTTCTTTATAATGGGTGTGTTCCTTATCTTATCCTAGTGTCTAAACTCTTCTCCATGGCTGGACCCCCAAATAATATTCCTTTACGTGCTAAGGGGTATCTAGAGAGTGGGATAGGTTTACTAACTACCCTAACCCTAACGCGTACCCTAACCCTAACCCCTACCCTAACCCTAACACGTACCCTAATCCTAACCCGTACCCTAAACCGAGCCCTAACCCTAACACTAACCCTAACCCTAACCCTAACCCATACCCTACGCCGTACCCGAACCCCTCCCCGAACCCGTACCCTAAGCCGTACCCTAAGCCTAACCCTAAGCCTAACCCTAACCCTAGGCTACACTTGAGTGCTTCTGCCTCCAATAGATTTCCTAAGCACTAGTGTTTGAAGGAACAGCTTAAAAAGAGAATCCTAATGTGATTTCTTTATAATGGGTGTGTTCCTTATCTTATCCTAGTGTCTAAACTCTTCTCCATGGCTGGACCCCCAAATAATATTCCTTTACATGCTAAGGGGTATCTAGAGAGTGGGATATGTTTAATAACTACCCTAACCCTAACGCGTACCCTAACCCTAACCCCTACCCTAACCCTAAAACGTACCCTAATCCTAACCCGTACACTAAACCGAGCCCTAACCCTACCTCAAACCCTAACCCTAACCCTAACCCATACCCTACGCCGTACCCGAACCCCTCCCCGAACCCGTACCCTAAGCCGTACCCTAACCCTAACCCTAAGCCTAACCCTAACCCTAGGCTACCCTTGACTGCTTGTGCCTCCAATAGATTTCCTAAGCACTAGTGTTTGAAGGAACAGCTTAAAAAGAGAATCCTAATGTGATTTCTTTATAATGGGTGTGTTCCTTATCTTATCCTAGTGTCTAAACTCTTCTCCATGGCTGGACCCGCAAATAATATTCCTTTACGTGCTAAGGGGTATCTAGAGAGTGGGATAGGTTTACTAACTACCCTAACCCTAATGCGTACCCTAACCCTAACCCCTACCCTAACCCTAACACGTACCCTAATCCTAACCCGTACCCTAAACCGAGCCCTAACCCTAACACGAACCCTAACCCTAACCCTAACCCATACCCTACACCGTACCCGAACCCCTCCCCGAACCCCTACCCTAAGCCGTACCCTAACCCTAACCCTAAGCCTAACCCTAACCCTAGGCTACCCTTGACTGCTTCTGCCTCCAATAGATTTCCTAAGCACTAGTGTTTGAAGGAACAGCTTAAAAAGAGAATCCTAATGTGATTTCTTTATAATGTATGTGTTCCTTATTTTATCCTAGTGTCTAAACTCTTCTCCATGGCTGGACCCGCAAATAATATTCCTTTACGTGCTAAGGGGTATCTAGAGAGTGGGATAGGTTTAATAACTACCCTAACCCTAATGCGTACCCTAATCCTAACCCCTACCCTAACCCTAACACGTACCCTAATCCTAACCCGTACCCTAAACCGAGCCCTAACCCTAACACTAACCCTAAACCTAACCCTAACCCATACCCTACACCGTACCCGAACCCCTCCCCAAACCCGTACCCTAAGCCGTACCCTAAGCCTAACCCTAAGCCTAACCCTAACCCTAGGCTACCCTTGACTGCTTCTGCCTCCAACAGATTTCCTAAGCACTAATGTTTGAAGGAACAGCTTAAAAAGAGAATCCTAATGTGATTTCTTTATAATGGGTGTGTTCCTTATCTTATCCTAGTGTCTAAACTCTTCTCCATGGCTGGACCCCCAAATAATATTCCTTTACATGCTAAGGGGTATCTAGAGAGTGGGATAGGTTTAATAACTACCCTAACCCTAACGCATACCCTAACCCTAACCCCTACCCTAACCCTAAAACGTACCCTAATCCTAACCCGTACACTAAACCGAGCCCTAACCCTAACTCAAACCCTAACCCTAACCCTAAACCATACCCTACGCCGTACCCGAACCCCTCCCCGAACCCGTAGCCTAAGCCGTACCCTAAGCCTAACCCTAAGCCTAACCCTAACCCTAGGCTACCCTTGACTGCTTCTGCCTCCAATAGATTTCCTAAGCACTAGTGTTTGAAGGAACAGCTTAAAAAGAGAATCCTAATGTGATTTCTTTATAATGGGTGTGTTCCTTATCTTATCCTAGTGTCTAAACTCTTCTCCATGGCTGGACCCCCAAATAATATTCCTTTACGTGCTAAGGGGTATCTAGAGAGTGGGATAGGTTTACTAACTACCCTAACCCTAACGCGTACCCTAACCCTAACCCCTACCCTAACCCTAACACGTACCCTAATCCTAACCCGTACCCTAAACCGAGCCCTAACCCTAACACTAACCCTAACCCTAACCCTAACCCATACCCTACGCCGTACCCGAACCCCTCCCCGAACCCGTACCCTAAGCCGTACCCTAAGCCTAGCCCTAAGCCTAACCCTAACCCTAGGCTACCCTTGACTGCTTGTGCCTCCAATAGATTTCCTAAGCACTAGTGTTTGAAGGAACAGCTTAAAAAGAGAATCCTAATGTGATTTCTTTATAATGGGTGTGTTCCTTATCTTATCCTAGTGTCTAAACTCTTCTCCATGGCTGGACCCCCAAATAATATTCCTTTACGTGCTAACGGATATCTAGAGAGTGGGATAGGTTTAATAACTACCCTAACCCTAACACGTACCCTAACCCTAACCCCTACCCTAACCCTAACACGTACCCTAATCCTAACCCGTACCCTGAACCGAGCCCTAACCCTAACACTAACCCTAACCCTAACCCTAACCCATACCCTACGCCGTACCCGAACCCCTCCCCGAACCCGTACCCTAAGCCGTACCCTAAGCCTAACCCTAAGCCTAACCCTAACCCTAGGCTACCCTTGACTGCTTCTGCCTCCAATAGATTTCCTAAGCACTAGTGTTTTAAGGAACGGCTTAAAAACAGAATCCTAATGTGATTTCTTTATAATGGGTGTGTTCCTTATCTTATCCTAGTGTCTAAACTCTTCTCCATGGCTGGACCCCCAAATAATATTCCTTTACGTGCTAAGGGGTATCTAGAGAGTGGGATAGGTTTACTAACTACCCTAACCCTAACGCGTACCCTAACCCTAACCCCTACCCTAACCCTAACACGTACCCTAATCCTAACCCGTACCCTAAACCGAGCCCTAACCCTAACACTAACCCTAACCCTAACCCTAACCCATACCCTACGCCGTACCCGAACCCCTCCCCGAACCCGTACCCTAAGCCGTACCCTAAGCCTAACCCTAAGCCTAACCCTAACCCTAGGCTACCCTTGACTGCTTGTGCCTCCAATAGATTTCCTAAGCACTAGTGTTTGAAGGAACAGCTTAAAAAGAGAATCCTAATGTGATTTCTTTATAATGGGTGTGTTCCTTATCTTATCCTAGTGTCTAAACTCTTCTCCATGGCTGGACCCCCAAATAATATTCCTTTACGTGCTAAGGGGTATCTAGAGAGTGGGATAGGTTTAATAACTACCCTAACCCTAACGCGTACCCTAACCCTAACCCCTACCCTAACCCTAACACGTACCCTAATCCTAACCCGTACCCTAAACCGAGCCCTAACCCTAACACTAACCCTAACCCTAACCCTAACCCATACCCTACGCCGTACCCGAACCCCTCCCCGAACCCGTACCCTAAGCCGTACCCTAAGCCTAACCCTAAGCCTAACCCTAACCCTAGGCTACACTTGAGTGCTTCTGCCTCCAATAGATTTCCTAAGCACTAGTGTTTGAAGGAACAGCTTAAAAAGAGAATCCTAATGTGATTTCTTTATAATGGGTGTGTTCCTTATCTTATCCTAGTGTCTAAACTCTTCTCCATGGCTGGACCCCCAAATAATATTCCTTTACATGCTAAGGGGTATCTAGAGAGTGGGATATGTTTAATAACTACCCTAACCCTAACGCGTACCCTAACCCTAACCCCTACCCTAACCCTAAAACGTACCCTAATCCTAACCCGTACACTAAACCGAGCCCTAACCCTAACTCAAACCCTAACCCTAACCCTAACCCATACCCTACGCCGTACCCGAACCCCTCCCCGAACCCGTACCCTAAGCCGTACCCTAACCCTAACCCTAAGCCTAACCCTAACCCTAGGCTACCCTTGACTGCTTCTGCCTCCAATAGATTTCCTAAGCACTAGTGTTTGAAGGAACAGCTTAAAAAGAGAATCCTAATGTGATTTCTTTATAATGGGTGTGTTCCTTATCTTATCCTAGTGTCTAAACTCTTCTCCATGGCTGGACCCGCAAATAATATTCCTTTACGTGCTAAGGGGTATCTAGAGAGTGGGATAGGTTTACTAACTACCCTAACCCTAATGCGTACCCTAACCCTAACCCCTACCCTAACCCTAACACGTACCCTAATCCTAACCCGTACCCTAAACCGAGCCCTAACCCTAACACGAACCCTAACCCTAACCCTAACCCATACACTACACCGTACCCGAACCCCTCCCCGAACCCCTACCCTAAGCCGTACCCTAACCCTAACCCTAAGCCTAACCCTAACCCTAGGCTACCCTTGACTGCTTCTGCCTCCAATAGATTTCCTAAGCACTAGTGTTTGAAGGAACAGCTTAAAAAGAGAATCCTAATGTGATTTCTTTATAATGTATGTGTTCCTTATTTTATCCTAGTGTCTAAACTCTTCTCCATGGCTGGACCCGCAAATAATATTCCTTTACGTGCTAAGGGGTATCTAGAGAGTGGGATAGGTTTAATAACTACCCTAACCCTAACGCGTACCCTAACCCTAACCCCTACCCTAACCCTAATACGTACCCTAATCCTAACCCGTACCCTAAACCGAGCCCTAACCCTAACACTAACCCTAAACCTAACCCTAACCCATACCCTACACCGTACCCGAACCCCTCCCCAAACCCGTACCCTAAGCCGTACCCTAAGCCTAACCCTAAGCCTAACCCTAACCCTAGGCTACCCTTGACTGCTTCTGCCTCCAACAGATTTCCTAAGCACTAATGTTTGAAGGAACAGCTTAAAAAGAGAATCCTAATGTGATTTCTTTATAATGGGTGTGTTCCTTATCTTATCCTAGTGTCTAAACTCTTCTCCATGGCTGGACCCCCAAATAATATTCCTTTACATGCTAAGGGGTATCTAGAGAGTGGGATACGTTTAATAACTACCCTAACCCTAACGCATACCCTAACCCTAACCCCTACCCTAACCCTAAAACGTACCCTAATCCTAACCCGTACACTAAACCGAGCCCTAACCCTAACTCAAACCCTAACCCTAACCCTAAACCATACCCTACGCCGTACCCGAACCCCTCCCCGAACCCGTACCCTAAGCCGTACCCTAAGCCTAACCCTAAGCCTAACCCTAACCCTAGGCTACCCTTGACTGCTTGTGCCTCCAATAGATTTCCTAAGCACTAGTGTTTGAAGGAACAGCTTAAAAAGAGAATCCTAATGTGATTTCTTTATAATGGGTGTGTTCCTTATCTTATCCTAGTGTCTAAACTCTTCTCCATGGCTGGACCCGCAAATAATATTCCTTTACGTGCTAAGGGGTATCTAGAGAGTGGGATAGGTTTACTAACTACCCTAACCCTAATGCGTACCCTAACCCTAACCCCTACCCTAACCCTAACACGTACCCTAATCCTAACCCGTACCCTAGACCGAGCCCTAACCCTAACACGAACCCTAACCCTAACCCTAACCCATACCCTACGCCGTACCCGAACCCCTCCCCGAACCCGTACCCTAAGCCGTACCCTAACCCTAACCCTAAGCCTAACCCTAACCCTAGGCTACCCTTGACTGCTTCTGCCTCCAATAGATTTCCTAAGCACTAGTGTTTGAAGGAACAGCTTAAAAAGAGAATCCTAATGTGATTTCTTTATAATGGGTGTGTTCCTTATCTTATCCTAGTGTCTAAACTCTTCTCCATGGCTGGACCCGCAAATAATATTCCTTTACGTGCTAAGGGGTATCTAGAGAGTGGGATAGGTTTACTAACTACCCTAACCCTAATGCGTACCCTAACCCTAACCCCTACCCTAACCCTAACACGTACCCTAATCCTAACCCGTACCCTAAACCGAGCCCTAACCCTAACACGAACCCTAACCCTAACCCTAACCCATACCCTACACCGTACCCGAACCCCTCCCCGAACCCCTACCCTAAGCCGTACCCTAACCCTAACCCTAAGCCTAACCCTAACCCTAGGCTACCCTTGACTGCTTCTGCCTCCAATAGATTTCCTAAGCACTAGTGTTTGAAGGAACAGCTTAAAAAGAGAATCCTAATGTGATTTCTTTATAATGTATGTGTTCCTTATTTTATCCTAGTGTCTAAACTCTTCTCCATGGCTGGACCCGCAAATAATATTCCTTTACGTGCTAAGGGGTATCTAGAGAGTGGGATAGGTTTAATAACTACCCTAACCCTAACGCGTACCCTAAACCTAACCCCTACCCTATCCCTAACACGTACCCTAATCCTAACCCGTACCCTAAACCGAGCCCTAACCCTAACACTAACCCTAAACCTAACCCTAACCCATACCCTACACCGTACCCGAACCCCTCCCCAAACCCGTACCCTAAGCCGTACCCTAAGCCTAACCCTAAGCCTAACCCTAACCCTAGGCTACCCTTGACTGCTTCTGCCTCCAACAGATTTCCTAAGCACTAATGTTTGAAGGAACAGCTTAAAAAGAGAATCCTAATGTGATTTCTTTATAATGGGTGTGTTCCTTATCTTATCCTAGTGTCTAAACTCTTCTCCATGGCTGGACCCCCAAATAATATTCCTTTACATGCTAAGGGGTATCTAGAGAGTGGGATAGGTTTAATAACTACCCTAACCCTAACGCATACCCTAACCCTAACCCGTACCCTAACCCTAAAACGTACCCTAATCCTAACCCGTACACTAAACCGAGCCCTAACCCTAACTCAAACCCTAACCCTAACCCTAAACCATACCCTACGCCGTACCCGAACCCCTCCCCGAACCCGTACCCTAAGCCGTACCCTAAGCCTAACCCTAAGCCTAACCCTAACCCTAGGCTACCCTTGACTGCTTGTGCCTCCAATAGATTTCCTAAGCACTAGTGTTTGAAGGAACAGCTTAAAAAGAGAATCCTAATGTGATTTCTTTATAATGGGTGTGTTCCTTATCTTATCCTAGTGTCTAAACTCTTCTCCATGGCTGGACCCGCAAATAATATTCCTTTACGTGCTAAGGGGTATCTAGAGAGTGGGATAGGTTTACTAACTACCCTAACCCTAATGCGTACCCTAACCCTAACCCCTACCCTAACCCTAACACGTACCCTAATCCTAACCCGTACCCTAAACC
Source organism: Balaenoptera ricei (assembly GCF_028023285.1). NCBI lineage: Eukaryota > Metazoa > Chordata > Mammalia > Artiodactyla > Balaenopteridae > Balaenoptera > Balaenoptera ricei. The sequence goes on along the minus strand of NW_026777823.1, from coordinate 46,085 downwards.
GAGCCCTAACCCTAACACGAACCCTAACCCTAACCCTAACCCATACCCTACGCCGTACCCGAACCCCTCCCCGAACCCCTACCCTAAGCCGTACCCTAACCCTAACCCTAAGCCTAACCCTAACCCTAGGCTACCCTTGACTGCTTCTGCCTCCAATAGATTTCCTAAGCACTAGTGTTTTAAGGAACAACTTAAAAAGAGAATCCTAATGTGATTTCTTTATAATGTATGTGTTCCTTATTTTATCCTAGTGTCTAAACTCTTCTCCATGGCTGGACCCGCAAATAATATTCCTTTACGTGCTAAGGGGTATCTAGAGAGTGGGATAGGTTTAATAACTTCCCTAACCCTAACGCGTACCCTAACTAACCCCTACCCTAACCCTAACACGTACCCTAATCCTAACCCGTACCCTGAACCGAGCCCTAACCCTAACACTAACCCTAACCCTAACCCTAACCCATACCCTACGCCGTACCCGAACCCCTCCCCGAACCCGTACCCTAAGCCGTACCCTAAGCCTAACCCTAAGCCTAACCCTAACCCTAGGCTACCCTTGACTGCTTCTGCCTCCAATAGATTTCCTAAGCACTAGTGTTTGAAGAAACAGCTTAAAAAGAGAATCCTAATGTGATTTCTTTATAATGGGTGTGTTCCTTATCTTATCCTAGTGTCTAAACTCTTCTCCATGGCTGGACCCCCAAATAATATTCCTTTACGTGCTAAGGGGTATCTAGAGAGTGGGATAGGTTTAATAACTACCCTAACCCTAATGCGTACCCTAACCCTAACCCCTACCCTAACCCTAACACTTACCCTAATCCTAACCCGTACCCTAAACCGAGCCCTAACCCTAACACGAACCCTAACCCTAACCCTAACCCATACCCTACGCCGTACCCAAACCCCTCCCCGAACCCCTACCCTAAGCCGTACCCTAACCCTAAACCTAAGCCTAACCCTAACCCTAGGCTACCCTTGACTGCTTCTGCCTCCAATAGATTTCCTAAGCACTAGTGTTTTAAGGAACAGCTTAAAAAGAGAATCCTAATGTGATTTCTTTATAATGTATGTGTTCCTTATTTTATCCTAGTGTCTAAACTCTTCTCCATGGCTGGACCCGCAAATAATATTCCTTTACGTGCTAAGGGGTATCTAGAGAGTGGGATAGGTTTAATAACTACCCTAACCCTAACGCGTACCCTAACCCTAACCCCTACCCTAACCCTAACACGTACCCTAATCCTAACCCGTACCCTAAACCGAGCCCTAACCCTAACACTAACCCTAAACCTAACCCTAACCCATACCCTACACCGTACCCGAACCCCTCCCCAAACCCGTACCCTAAGCCGTACCCTAAGCCTAACCCTAAGCCTAACCCTAACCCTAGGCTACCCTTGACTGCTTCTGCCTCCAACAGATTTCCTAAGCACTAGTGTTTGAAGGAACAGCTTAAAAAGAGAATCCTAATGTGATTTCTTTATTATGGGTGTGTTCCTTATCTTATCCTAGTGTCTAAACTCTTCTCCATGGCTGGACCCCCAAATAATATTCCTTTACGTGCTAAGGGGTATCTAGAGAGTGGGATAGGTTTAATAACTACCCTAACCCTAACGCGTACCCTAACCCTAACCCCTACCCTAACCCTAACACGTACCCTAATCCTAACCCGTACCCTAAACCGAGCCCTAACCCTAACACTAACCCTAACCCTAACCCTAACCCATACCCTACGCCGTACCCGAACCCCTCCCCGAACCCGTAGCCTAAGCCGTACCCTAAGCCTAACCCTAAGCCTAACCCTAACCCTAGGCTACCCTTGACTGCTTCTGCCTCCAATAGATTTCCTAAGCACTAGTGTTGTAAGGAACAGCTTAAAAAGAGAATCCTAATGTGATTTCTTTATAATGTATGTGTTCCTTATTTTATCCTAGTGTCTAAACTCTTCTCCATGGCTGGACCCGCAAATAATATTCCTTTACGTGCTAAGGGGTATCTAGAGAGTGGGATAGGTTTAATAACTACCCTAACCCTAACGCGTACCCTAACCCTAACCCCTACCCTAACCCTAACACGTACCCTAATCCTAACCCGTACCCTAAACCGAGCCCTAACCCTAACACTAACCCTAAACCTAACCCTAACCCATACCCTACACCGTACCCGAACCCCTCCCCAAACCCGTACCCTAAGCCGTACCCTAAGCCTAACCCTAAGCCTAACCCTAACCCTAGGCTACCCTTGACTGCTTCTGCCTCCAACAGATTTCCTAAGCACTAGTGTTTGAAGGAACAGCTTAAAAGGAGAATCCTAATGTGATTTCTTTATTATGGGTGTGTTCCTTATCTTATCCTAGTGTCTAAACTCTTCTCCATGGCTGGACCCCCAAATAATATTCCTTTACGTGCTAAGGGGTATCTAGAGAGTGGGATAGGTTTAATAACTACCCTAACCCTAACGCGTACCCTAACCCTAACCCCTACCCTAACCCTAACACGTACCCTAATCCTAACCCGTACCCTAAACCGAGCCCTAACCCTAACACTAACCCTAACCCTAACCCTAACCCATACCCTACGCCGTACCCGAACCCCTCCCCGAACCCGTAGCCTAAGCCGTACCCTAAGCCTAACCCTAAGCCTAACCCTAACCCTAGGCTACCCTTGACTGCTTCTGCCTCCAATAGATTTCCTAAGCACTAGTGTTTGAAGGAACATCTTAAAAAGAGAATCCTAATGTGATTTCTTTATAATGGGTGTGTTCCTTATCTTATCCTAGTGTCTAAACTCTTCTCCATGGCTGGACCCCCAAATAATATTCCTTTACGTGCTAAGGGGTATCTAGAGAGTGGGATAGGTTTAATAACTACCCTAACCCTAACGCGTACCCTAACCCTAACCCCTACCCTAACCCTAACACTTACCCTAATCCTAACCCGTACCCTAAACTGAGCCCTAACGCTAACACTAACCCTAACCCTAACCCTAACCCATACCCTACACCGTACCCGAACCCCTCCCCGAAACCGTACCCTAAGCCGTACCCTAAGCCTAACACTAAGCCTAACCCTAACCCTAGGCTACCCTTGACTGCTTCTGCCTCCAATAGATTTCCTAAGCACTAGTGTTTGAAGGAACAGCTTAAAAAGAGAATCCTAATGTGATTTCTTTATAATGGGTGTGTTCCTTATCTTATCCTAGTGTCTAAACTCTTCTCCATGGCTGGACCCCCAAATAATATTCCTTTACGTGCTAAGGGGTATCTAGAGAGTGGGATAGGTTTAATAACTACCCTAAACCTAACGCGTAACCTAACCCTAACCCCTACCCTAACCCTAACCCGTACCCTAATCCTAACCCGTATCCTAAACCGAGCCCTAACCCTAACACTAACCCTAACCCTAACCCTAACCCATACCCTACGCCGTACCCGAACCCCTCACCGAACCCGTACCCTAAGCCGTACCCTAAGCCTAACCCTAAGCCTAACCCTAACCCTAGGCTACCCTTGACTGCTTCTGCCTCCAATAGATTTCCTAAGCACTAGTGTTTGAAGGAACAGCTTAAAAAGAGAATCCTAATGTGATTTCTTTATAATGGGTGTGTTCCTTATCTTATCCTAGTGTCTAAACTCTTCTCCATGGCTGGACCCCCAAATAATATTCCTTTACATGCTAAGGGGTATCTAGAGAGTGGGATAGGTTTAATAACTACCCTAACCCTAACGCGTACCCTAACCCTAACCCCTACCCTAACCCTAACACGTACCCTAATCCTAACCCGTACCCTAAACCGAGCCCTAACCCTAACACTAACCCTAACCCTAACCCTAACCCATACCCTACGCCGTACCCGAACCCCTCCCCGAACCCGTACCCTAAGCCGTACCCTAAGCCTAACCCTAAGCCTAACCCTAACCCTAGGCTACCCTTGACTGCTTGTGCCTCCAATAGATTTCCTAAGCACTAGTGTTTGAAGGAACAGCTTAAAAAGAGAATCCTAATGTGATTTCTTTATAATGGGTGTGTTCCTTATTTTATCCTAGTGTCTAAACTCTTCTCCATGGCTGGACCCGCAAATAATATTCCTTTACGTGCTAAGGGGTATCTAGAGAGTGGGATAGGTTTAATAACTACCCTAACCCTAACGCGTACCCTAACCCTAACCCCTACCCTAACCCTAACACGTACCCTAATCCTAACCCGTACCCTAAACCGAGCCCTAACCCTAACACTAACCCTAACCCTAACCCTAACCCATACCCTACGCCGTACCCGAACCCCTCCCCGAACCCGTACCCTAAGCCGTACCCTAAGCCTAACCCTAAGCCTAACCCTAACCCTAGGCTACACTTGAGTGCTTCTGCCTCCAATAGATTTCCTAAGCACTAGTGTTTGAAGGAACAGCTTAAAAAGAGAATCCTAATGTGATTTCTTTATAATGTATGTGTTCCTTATTTTATCCTAGTGTCTAAACTCTTCTCCATGGCTGGACCCGCAAATAATATTCCTTTACGTGCTAAGGGGTATCTAGAGAGTGGGATAGGTTTAATAACTACCCTAACCCTAACGCGTACCCTAACCCTAACCCCTACCCTAACCCTAAAACGTACCCTAATCCTAACCCGTACACTAAACCGAGCCCTAACCCTAACTCAAACCCTAACACTAACCCATACCCTACGCCGTACCCGAAACCCTCCCCGAACCCGTAGACTAAGCCGTACCCTAAGCCTAACCCTAAGCCTAACCCTAACCCTAGGCTACCCTTGACTGCTTCTGCCTCCAATAGATTTCCTAAGCACTAGTGTTTGAAGGAACAGCTTAAAAAGAGAATCCTAATGTGATTTGTTTATAATGGGTGTGTTCCTTATCTTATCCTAGTGTCTAAACTCTTCTCCATGGCTGGACCCGCAAATAATATTCCTTTACGTGCTAAGGGGTATCTAGAGAGTGGGATAGGTTTAATAACTACCCTAACCCTAATGCGTACCCTAACCCTAACCCCTACCCTAACCCTAACACGTACCCTAATCCTAACCCGTACCCTAAACCGAGCCCTAACCCTAACACGAACCCTAACCCTAACCCTAACCCATACCCTACACCGTACCCGAACCCCTCCCCGAACCCCTACCCTAAGCCGTACCCTAACCCTAACCCTAAGCCTAACCCTAACCCTAGGCTACCCTTGACTGCTTCTGCCTCCAATAGATTTCCTAAGCACTAGTGTTTGAAGGAACAGCTTAAAAAGAGAATCCTAATGTGATTTCTTTATAATGTATGTGTTCCTTATTTTATCCTAGTGTCTAAACTCTTCTCCATGGCTGGACCCGCAAATAATATTCCTTTACGTGCTAAGGGGTATCTAGAGAGTGGGATAGGTTTAATAACTACCCTAACCCTAACGCGTACCCTAACCCTAACCCCTACCCTAACCCTAAAACGTACCCTAATCCTAACCCGTACACTAAACCGAGCCCTAACCCTAACTCAAACCCTAACCCTAACCCATACCCTACGCCGTACCCGAAACCCTCCCCGAACCCGTAGACTAAGCCGTACCCTAAGCCTAACCCTAAGCCTAACCCTAACCCTAGGCTACCCTTGACTGCTTCTGCCTCCAATAGATTTCCTAAGCACTAGTGTTTGAAGGAACAGCTTAAAAAGAGAATCCTAATGTGATTTCTTTATAATGGGTGTGTTCCTTATCTTATCCTAGTGTCTAAACTCTTCTCCATGGCTGGACCCCCAAATAATATTCCTTTACGTGCTAAGGGGTATCTAGAGAGTGGGATAGGTTTAATAACTACCCTAACCCTAACGCGTACCCTAACCCTAACCCCTACCCTAACCCTAACACGTACCCTAATCCTAACCCGTACCCTAAACTGAGCCCTAACGCTAACACTAACCCTAACCCTCACCCTAACCCATACCCTACACCGTACCCGAACCCCTCCCCGAAACCGTACCCTAAGCCGTACCCTAAGCCTAACCCTAAGCCTAACCCTAACCCTAGGCTACCCTTGACTGCTTTTGCCTCCAATAGATTTCCTAAGCACTAGTGTTTGAAGGAACAGCTTAAAAAGAGAATCCTAATGTGATTTCTTTATAATGGGTGTGTTCCTTATCTTATCCTAGTGTCTAAACTCTTCTCCATGGCTGGACCCCCAAATAATATTCCTTTACGTGCTAAGGGGTATCTAGAGAGTGGGATAGGTTTAATAACTACCCTAAACCTAACGCGTAACCTAACCCTAACCCCTACCCTAACCCTAACCCGTACCCTAATCCTAACCCGTACCCTAAACCGAGCCCTAACCCTAACACTAACCCTAACCCTAACCCTAACCCATACCCTACGCCGTACCCGAACCCCTCACCGAACCCGTACCCTAAGCCGTACCCTAAGCCTAACCCTAAGCCTAACCCTAACCCTAGGCTACCCTTGACTGCTTCTGCCTCCAATAGATTTCCTAAGCACTAGTGTTTGAAGGAACAGCTTAAAAAGAGAATCCTAATGTGATTTCTTTATAATGGGTGTGTTCCTTATCTTATCCTAGTGTCTAAACTCTTCTCCATGGCTGGACCCCCAAATAATATTCCTTTACATGCTAAGGGGTATCTAGAGAGTGGGATAGGTTTAATAACTACCCTAACCCTAACGCGTACCCTAACCCTAACCCCTACCCTAACCCTAAAACGTACCCTAATCCTAACCCGTACACTAAACCGAGCCCTAACCCTAACTCAAACCCTAACCCTAACCCTAACCCATACCCTACGCCGTACCCGAACCCCTCCCCGAACCCGTACCCTAAGCCGTACCCTAACCCTAACCCTAAGCCTAACCCTAACCCTAGGCTACCCTTGACTGCTTCTGCCTCCAATAGATTTCCTAAGCACTAGTGTTTGAAGGAACAGCTTAGAAAGAGAATCCTAATGTGATTTCTTTATAATGGGTGTGTTCCTTATCTTATCCTAGTGTCTAAACTCTTCTCCATGGCTGGACCCGCAAATAATATTCCTTTACGTGCTAAGGGGTATCTAGAGAGTGGGATAGGTTTACTAACTACCCTAACCCTAATGCGTACCCTAACCCTAACCCCTACCCTAACCCTAACACGTACCCTAATCCTAACCCGTACCCTAAACCGAGCCCTAACCCTAACACGAACCCTAACCCTAACCCTAACCCATACCCTACACCGTACCCGAACCCCTCCCCGAACCCCTACCCTAAGCCGTACCCTAACCCTAACCCTAAGCCTAACCCTAACCCTAGGCTACCCTTGACTGCTTCTGCCTCCAATAGATTTCCTAAGCACTAGTGTTTGAAGGAACAGCTTAAAAAGAGAATCCTAATGTGATTTCTTTATAATGTATGTGTTCCTTATTTTATCCTAGTGTCTAAACTCTTCTCCATGGCTGGACCCGCAAATAATATTCCTTTACGTGCTAAGGGGTATCTAGAGAGTGGGATAGGTTTAATAACTACCCTAACCCTAACGCGTACCCTAACCCTAACCCCTACCCTAACCCTAACACGTACCCTAATCCTAACCCGTACCCTAAACCGAGCCCTAACCCTAACACTAACCCTAAACCTAACCCTAACCCATACCTTACACCGTACCCGAACCCCTCCCCAAACCCGTACCCTAAGCCGTACCCTAAGCCTAACCCTAAGCCTAACCCTAACCCTAGGCTACCCTTGACTGCTTCTGCCTCCAACAGATTTCCTAAGCACTAATGTTTGAAGGAACAGCTTAAAAAGAGAATCCTAATGTGATTTGTTTATAATGGGTGTGTTCCTTATCTTATCCTAGTGTCTAAACTCTTCTCCATGGCTGGACCCCCAAATAATATTCCTTTACATGCTAAGGGGTATCTAGAGAGTGGGATAGGTTTAATAACTACCCTAACCCTAACGCGTACCCTAACCCTAACCCCTACCCTAACCCTAAAACGTACCCTAATCCTAACCCGTACACTAAACGGAGCCCTAACCCTAACTCAAACCCTAACCCTAACCCTAAACCATACCCTACGCCGTACCCGAACCCCTCCCCGAACCCGTACCCTAAGCCGTACCCTAACCCTAACCCTAAGCCTAACCCTAACCCTAGGCTACCCTTGACTGCTTCTGCCTCCAATAGATTTCCTAAGCACTAGTGTTTGAAGGAACAGCTTAAAAAGAGAATCCTAATGTGATTTCTTTATAATGGGTGTGTTCCTTATCTTATCCTAGTGTCTAAACTCTTCTCCATGGCTGGACCCGCAAATAATATTCCTTTACGTGCTAAGGGGTATCTAGAGAGTGGGATAGGTTTACTAACTACCCTAACCCTAATGCGTACCCTAACCCTAACCCCTACCCTAACCCTAACACGTACCCTAATCCTAACCCGTACCCTAAACCGAGCCCTAACCCTAACACGAACCCTAACCCTAACCCTAACCCATACCCTACGCCGTACCCGAACCCCTCCCCGAACCCCTACCCTAAGCCGTACCCTAAGCCTAACCCTAAGCCTAACCCTAACCCTAGGCTACCCTTGACTGCTTCTGCCTCCAATAGATTTTCTAAGCACTAGTGTTTTAAGGAACGGCTTAAAAAGAGAATCTTAATGTGATTTCTTTATAATGGGTGTGTTCCTTATCTTATCCTAGTGTCTAAACTCTTCTCCATGGCTGGACGCCCAAATAATATTCCTTTACGTGCTAAGGGGTATCTAGAGAGTGGGATAGGTTTAATAACTACCCTAACCCTAACGCGTACCCTAACCCTAACCCCTACCCTAACCCTAACACGTACCCTAATCCTAACCCGTACCCTAAACCGAGCCCTAACCCTAACACGAACCCTAACACTAACCCTAACCCATACCCTACGCCGTACCCGAACCCCTCCCCGAACCCCTACCCTAAGCCGTACCCTAACCCTAACCCTAAGCCTAACCCTAACCCTAGGCTACCCTTGACTGCTTCTGCCTCCAATAGATTTCCTAAGCACTAGTGTTTTAAGGAACAACTTAAAAAGAGAATCCTAATGTGATTTGTTTATAATGTATGTGTTCCTTATTTTATCCTAGTGTCTAAACTCTTCTCCATGGCTGGACCCGCAAATAATATTCCTTTACGTGCTAAGGGGTATCTAGAGAGTGGGATAGGTTTAATAACTTCCCTAACCCTAACGCGTACCCTAACTAACCCCTACCCTAACCCTAACACGTACCCTAATCCTAACCCGTACCCTGAACCGAGCCCTAACCCTAACACTAACCCTAACCCTAACCCTAACCCATACCCTACGCCGTACCCGAACCCCTCCCCGAACCCGTACCCTAAGCCGTACCCTAAGCCTAACCCTAAGCCTAACCCTAACCCTAGGCTACCCTTGACTGCTTCTGCCTCCAATAGATTTCCTAAGCACTAGTGTTTGAAGAAACAGCTTAAAAAGAGAATCCTAATGTGATTTCTTTATAATGGGTGTGTTCCTTATCTTATCCTAGTGTCTAAACTCTTCTCCATGGCTGGACCCCCAAATAATATTCCTTTACGTGCTAAGGGGTATCTAGAGAGTGGGATAGGTTTAATAACTACGCTAACCCTAATGCGTACCCTAACCCTAACCCCTACCCTAACCCTAACACTTACCCTAATCCTAACCCGTACCCTAAACCGAGCCCTAACCCTAACACGAACCCTAACCCTAACCCTAACCCATACCCTACGCCGTACCCAAACCCCTCCCCGAACCCCTACCCTAAGCCGTACCCTAACCCTAAACCTAAGCCTAACCCTAACCCTAGGCTACCCTTGACTGCTTCTGCCTCCAATAGATTTCCTAAGCACTAGTGTTTTAAGGAACAGCTTAAAAAGAGAATCCTAATGTGATTTCTTTATAATGTATGTGTTCCTTATTTTATCCTAGTGTCTAAACTCTTCTCCATGGCTGGACCCGCAAATAATATTCCTTTACGTGCTAAGGGGTATCTAGAGAGTGGGATAGGTTTAATAACTACCCTAACCCTAACGCGTACCCTAACCCTAACCCCTACCCTAACCCTAACACGTACCCTAATCCTAACCCGTACCCTAAACCGAGCCCTAACCCTAACACTAACCCTAAACCTAACCCTAACCCATACCCTACACCGTACCCGAACCCCTCCCCAAACCCGTACCCTAAGCCGTACCCTAAGCCTAACCCTAAGCCTAACCCTAACCCTAGGCTACCCTTGACTGCTTCTGCCTCCAACAGATTTCCTAAGCACTAGTGTTTGAAGGAACAGCTTAAAAAGAGAATCCTAATGTGATTTCTTTATTATGGGTGTGTTCCTTATCTTATCCTAGTGTCTAAACTCTTCTCCATGGCTGGACCCCCAAATAATATTCCTTTACGTGCTAAGGGGTATCTAGAGAGTGGGATAGGTTTAATAACTACCCTAACCCTAACGCGTACCCTAACCCTAACCCCTACCCTAACCCTAACACGTACCCTAATCCTAACCCGTACCCTAAACCGAGCCCTAACCCTAACACTAACCCTAACCCTAACCCTAACCCATACCCTACGCCGTACCCGAACCCCTCCCCGAACCCGTAGCCTAAGCCGTACCCTAAGCCTAACCCTAAGCCTAACCCTAACCCTAGGCTACCCTTGACTGCTTCTGCCTCCAACAGATTTCCTAAGCACTAGTGTTTGAAGGAACAGCTTAGAAAGAGAATCCTAATGTGATTTCTTTATAATGGGTGTGTTCCTTATCTTATCCTAGTGTCTAAACTCTTCTCCATGGCTGGACCCGCAAATAATATTCCTTTACGTGCTAAGGGGTATCTAGAGAGTGGGATAGGTTTACTAACTACCCTAACCCTAATGCGTACCCTAACCCTAACCCCTACCCTAACCCTAACACGTACCCTAATCCTAACCCGTACCCTAAACCGAGCCCTAACCCTAACACGAACCCTAACCCTAACCCTAACCCATACCCTACACCGTACCCGAACCCCTCCCCGAACCCCTACCCTAAGCCGTACCCTAACCCTAACCCTAAGCCTAACCCTAACCCTAGGCTACCCTTGACTGCTTCTGCCTCCAATAGATTTCCTAAGCACTAGTGTTTGAAGGAACAGCTTAAAAAGAGAATCCTAATGTGATTTCTTTATAATGTATGTGTTCCTTATTTTATCCTAGTGTCTAAACTCTTCTCCATGGCTGGACCCGCAAATAATATTCCTTTACGTGCTAAGGGGTATCTAGAGAGTGGGATAGGTTTAATAACTACCCTAACCCTAACGCGTACCCTAACCCTAACCCCTACCCTAACCCTAACACGTACCCTAATCCTAACCCGTACCCTAAACCGAGCCCTAACCCTAACACTAACCCTAAACCTAACCCTAACCCATACCTTACACCGTACCCGAACCCCTCCCCAAACCCGTACCCTAAGCCGTACCCTAAGCCTAACCCTAAGCCTAACCCTAACCCTAGGCTACCCTTGACTGCTTCTGCCTCCAACAGATTTCCTAAGCACTAATGTTTGAAGGAACAGCTTAAAAAGAGAATCCTAATGTGATTTGTTTATAATGGGTGTGTTCCTTATCTTATCCTAGTGTCTAAACTCTTCTCCATGGCTGGACCCCCAAATAATATTCCTTTACATGCTAAGGGGTATCTAGAGAGTGGGATAGGTTTAATAACTACCCTAACCCTAACGCGTACCCTAACCCTAACCCCTACCCTAACCCTAAAACGTACCCTAATCCTAACCCGTACACTAAACGGAGCCCTAACCCTAACTCAAACCCTAACCCTAACCCTAAACCATACCCTACGCCGTACCCGAACCCCTCCCCGAACCCGTACCCTAAGCCGTACCCTAACCCTAACCCTAAGCCTAACCCTAACCCTAGGCTACCCTTGACTGCTTCTGCCTCCAATAGATTTCCTAAGCACTAGTGTTTGAAGGAACAGCTTAAAAAGAGAATCCTAATGTGATTTCTTTATAATGGGTGTGTTCCTTATCTTATCCTAGTGTCTAAACTCTTCTCCATGGCTGGACCCGCAAATAATATTCCTTTACGTGCTAAGGGGTATCTAGAGAGTGGGATAGGTTTACTAACTACCCTAACCCTAATGCGTACCCTAACCCTAACCCCTACCCTAACCCTAACACGTACCCTAATCCTAACCCGTACCCTAAACCGAGCCCTAACCCTAACACGAACCCTAACCCTAACCCTAACCCATACCCTACGCCGTACCCGAACCCCTCCCCGAACCCCTACCCTAAGCCGTACCCTAAGCCTAACCCTAAGCCTAACCCTAACCCTAGGCTACCCTTGACTGCTTCTGCCTCCAATAGATTTTCTAAGCACTAGTGTTTTAAGGAACGGCTTAAAAGAGAATCTTAATGTGATTTCTTTATAATGGGTGTGTTCCTTATCTTATCCTAGTGTCTAAACTCTTCTCCATGGCTGGACGCCCAAATAATATTCCTTTACGTGCTAAGGGGTATCTAGAGAGTGGGATAGGTTTAATAACTACCCTAACCCTAACGCGTACCCTAACCCTAACCCCTACCCTAACCCTAACACGTACCCTAATCCTAACCCGTACCCTAAACCGAGCCCTAACCCTAACACGAACCCTAACACTAACCCTAACCCATACCCTACGCCGTACCCGAACCCCTCCCCGAACCCCTACCCTAAGCCGTACCCTAACCCTAACCCTAAGCCTAACCCTAACCCTAGGCTACCCTTGACTGCTTCTGCCTCCAATAGATTTCCTAAGCACTAGTGTTTTAAGGAACAACTTAAAAAGAGAATCCTAATGTGATTTGTTTATAATGTATGTGTTCCTTATTTTATCCTAGTGTCTAAACTCTTCTCCATGGCTGGACCCGCAAATAATATTCCTTTACGTGCTAAGGGGTATCTAGAGAGTGGGATAGGTTTAATAACTTCCCTAACCCTAACGCGTACCCTAACTAACCCCTACCCTAACCCTAACACGTACCCTAATCCTAACCCGTACCCTGAACCGAGCCCTAACCCTAACACTAACCCTAACCCTAACCCTAACCCATACCCTACGCCGTACCCGAACCCCTCCCCGAACCCGTACCCTAAGCCGTACCCTAAGCCTAACCCTAAGCCTAACCCTAACCCTAGGCTACCCTTGACTGCTTCTGCCTCCAATAGATTTCCTAAGCACTAGTGTTTGAAGAAACAGCTTAAAAAGAGAATCCTAATGTGATTTCTTTATAATGGGTGTGTTCCTTATCTTATCCTAGTGTCTAAACTCTTCTCCATGGCTGGACCCCCAAATAATATTCCTTTACGTGCTAAGGGGTATCTAGAGAGTGGGATAGGTTTAATAACTACGCTAACCCTAATGCGTACCCTAACCCTAACCCCTACCCTAACCCTAACACTTACCCTAATCCTAACCCGTACCCTAAACCGAGCCCTAACCCTAACACGAACCCTAACCCTAACCCTAACCCATACCCTACGCCGTACCCAAACCCCTCCCCGAACCCCTACCCTAAGCCGTACCCTAACCCTAAACCTAAGCCTAACCCTAACCCTAGGCTACCCTTGACTGCTTCTGCCTCCAATAGATTTCCTAAGCACTAGTGTTTTAAGGAACAGCTTAAAAAGAGAATCCTAATGTGATTTCTTTATAATGTATGTGTTCCTTATTTTATCCTAGTGTCTAAACTCTTCTCCATGGCTGGACCCGCAAATAATATTCCTTTACGTGCTAAGGGGTATCTAGAGAGTGGGATAGGTTTAATAACTACCCTAACCCTAACGCGTACCCTAACCCTAACCCCTACCCTAACCCTAACACGTACCCTAATCCTAACCCGTACCCTAAACCGAGCCCTAACCCTAACACTAACCCTAAACCTAACCCTAACCCATACCCTACACCGTACCCGAACCCCTCCCCAAACCCGTACCCTAAGCCGTACCCTAAGCCTAACCCTAAGCCTAACCCTAACCCTAGGCTACCCTTGACTGCTTCTGCCTCCAACAGATTTCCTAAGCACTAGTGTTTGAAGGAACAGCTTAAAAAGAGAATCCTAATGTGATTTCTTTATTATGGGTGTGTTCCTTATCTTATCCTAGTGTCTAAACTCTTCTCCATGGCTGGACCCCCAAATAATATTCCTTTACGTGCTAAGGGGTATCTAGAGAGTGGGATAGGTTTAATAACTACCCTAACCCTAACGCGTACCCTAACCCTAACCCCTACCCTAACCCTAACACGTACCCTAATCCTAACCCGTACCCTAAACCGAGCCCTAACCCTAACACTAACCCTAACCCTAACCCTAACCCATACCCTACGCCGTACCCGAACCCCTCCCCGAACCCGTAGCCTAAGCCGTACCCTAAGCCTAACCCTAAGCCTAACCCTAACCCTAGGCTACCCTTGACTGCTTGTGCCTCCAATAGATTTCCTAAGCACTAGTGTTTGAAGGAACAGCTTAAAAAGAGAATCCTAATGTGATTTCTTTATAATGGGTGTGTTCCTTATCTTATCCTAGTGTCTAAACTCTTCTCCATGGCTGGACCCCCAAATAATATTCCTTTACGTGCTAAGGGGTATCTAGAGAGTGGGATAGGTTTACTAACTACCCTAACCCTAACGCGTACCCTAACCCTAACCCCTACCCTAACCCTAACACGTACCCTAATCCTAACCCGTACCCTAAACCGAGCCCTAACCCTAACACTAACCCTAACCCTAACCCTAACCCATACCCTACGCCGTACCCGAACCCCTCCCCGAACCCGTACCCTAAGCCGTACCCTAAGCCTAGCCCTAAGCCTAACCCTAACCCTAGGCTACCCTTGACTGCTTGTGCCTCCAATAGATTTCCTAAGCACTAGTGTTTGAAGGAACAGCTTAAAAAGAGAATCCTAATGTGATTTCTTTATAATGGGTGTGTTCCTTATCTTATCCTAGTGTCTAAACTCTTCTCCATGGCTGGACCCCCAAATAATATTCCTTTACATGCTAAGGGGTATCTAGAGAGTGGGATAGGTTTAATAACTACCCTAACCCTAACGCGTACCCTAACCCTAACCCCTACCCTAACCCTAACACGTACCCTAATCCTAACCCGTA
Organism: Balaenoptera ricei; assembly: GCF_028023285.1. Classification (NCBI taxonomy): domain Eukaryota; kingdom Metazoa; phylum Chordata; class Mammalia; order Artiodactyla; family Balaenopteridae; genus Balaenoptera; species Balaenoptera ricei. Next base: position 30,921 of record NW_026777823.1, on the reverse strand, counting down.
CCCTAAACCGAGCCCTAACCCTAACACTAACCCTAACCCTAACCCTAACCCATACCCTACGCCGTACCCGAACCCCTCCCCGAACCCGTACCCTAAGCCGTACCCTAAGCCTAACCCTAAGCCTAACCCTAACCCTAGGCTACCCTTGACTGCTTGTGCCTCCAATAGATTTCCTAAGCACTAGTGTTTGAAGGAACAGCTTAAAAAGAGAATCCTAATGTGATTTCTTTATAATGGGTGTGTTCCTTATTTTATCCTAGTGTCTAAACTCTTCTCCATGGCTGGACCCGCAAATAATATTCCTTTACGTGCTAAGGGGTATCTAGAGAGTGGGATAGGTTTAATAACTACCCTAACCCTAACGCGTACCCTAACCCTAACCCCTACCCTAACCCTAACACGTACCCTAATCCTAACCCGTACCCTAAACCGAGCCCTAACCCTAACACTAACCCTAACCCTAACCCTAACCCATACCCTACGCCGTACCCGAACCCCTCCCCGAACCCGTACCCTAAGCCGTACCCTAAGCCTAACCCTAAGCCTAACCCTAACCCTAGGCTACACTTGAGTGCTTCTGCCTCCAATAGATTTCCTAAGCACTAGTGTTTGAAGGAACAGCTTAAAAAGAGAATCCTAATGTGATTTCTTTATAATGTATGTGTTCCTTATTTTATCCTAGTGTCTAAACTCTTCTCCATGGCTGGACCCGCAAATAATATTCCTTTACGTGCTAAGGGGTATCTAGAGAGTGGGATAGGTTTAATAACTACCCTAACCCTAACGCGTACCCTAACCCTAACCCCTACCCTAACCCTAAAACGTACCCTAATCCTAACCCGTACACTAAACCGAGCCCTAACCCTAACTCAAACCCTAACACTAACCCATACCCTACGCCGTACCCGAAACCCTCCCCGAACCCGTAGACTAAGCCGTACCCTAAGCCTAACCCTAAGCCTAACCCTAACCCTAGGCTACCCTTGACTGCTTCTGCCTCCAATAGATTTCCTAAGCACTAGTGTTTGAAGGAACAGCTTAAAAAGAGAATCCTAATGTGATTTGTTTATAATGGGTGTGTTCCTTATCTTATCCTAGTGTCTAAACTCTTCTCCATGGCTGGACCCGCAAATAATATTCCTTTACGTGCTAAGGGGTATCTAGAGAGTGGGATAGGTTTAATAACTACCCTAACCCTAATGCGTACCCTAACCCTAACCCCTACCCTAACCCTAACACGTACCCTAATCCTAACCCGTACCCTAAACCGAGCCCTAACCCTAACACGAACCCTAACCCTAACCCTAACCCATACCCTACACCGTACCCGAACCCCTCCCCGAACCCCTACCCTAAGCCGTACCCTAACCCTAACCCTAAGCCTAACCCTAACCCTAGGCTACCCTTGACTGCTTCTGCCTCCAATAGATTTCCTAAGCACTAGTGTTTGAAGGAACAGCTTAAAAAGAGAATCCTAATGTGATTTCTTTATAATGTATGTGTTCCTTATTTTATCCTAGTGTCTAAACTCTTCTCCATGGCTGGACCCGCAAATAATATTCCTTTACGTGCTAAGGGGTATCTAGAGAGTGGGATAGGTTTAATAACTACCCTAACCCTAACGCGTACCCTAACCCTAACCCCTACCCTAACCCTAAAACGTACCCTAATCCTAACCCGTACACTAAACCGAGCCCTAACCCTAACTCAAACCCTAACCCTAACCCATACCCTACGCCGTACCCGAAACCCTCCCCGAACCCGTAGACTAAGCCGTACCCTAAGCCTAACCCTAAGCCTAACCCTAACCCTAGGCTACCCTTGACTGCTTCTGCCTCCAATAGATTTCCTAAGCACTAGTGTTTGAAGGAACAGCTTAAAAAGAGAATCCTAATGTGATTTCTTTATAATGGGTGTGTTCCTTATCTTATCCTAGTGTCTAAACTCTTCTCCATGGCTGGACCCCCAAATAATATTCCTTTACGTGCTAAGGGGTATCTAGAGAGTGGGATAGGTTTAATAACTACCCTAACCCTAACGCGTACCCTAACCCTAACCCCTACCCTAACCCTAACACGTACCCTAATCCTAACCCGTACCCTAAACTGAGCCCTAACGCTAACACTAACCCTAACCCTCACCCTAACCCATACCCTACACCGTACCCGAACCCCTCCCCGAAACCGTACCCTAAGCCGTACCCTAAGCCTAACCCTAAGCCTAACCCTAACCCTAGGCTACCCTTGACTGCTTTTGCCTCCAATAGATTTCCTAAGCACTAGTGTTTGAAGGAACAGCTTAAAAAGAGAATCCTAATGTGATTTCTTTATAATGGGTGTGTTCCTTATCTTATCCTAGTGTCTAAACTCTTCTCCATGGCTGGACCCCCAAATAATATTCCTTTACGTGCTAAGGGGTATCTAGAGAGTGGGATAGGTTTAATAACTACCCTAAACCTAACGCGTAACCTAACCCTAACCCCTACCCTAACCCTAACCCGTACCCTAATCCTAACCCGTACCCTAAACCGAGCCCTAACCCTAACACTAACCCTAACCCTAACCCTAACCCATACCCTACGCCGTACCCGAACCCCTCACCGAACCCGTACCCTAAGCCGTACCCTAAGCCTAACCCTAAGCCTAACCCTAACCCTAGGCTACCCTTGACTGCTTCTGCCTCCAATAGATTTCCTAAGCACTAGTGTTTGAAGGAACAGCTTAAAAAGAGAATCCTAATGTGATTTCTTTATAATGGGTGTGTTCCTTATCTTATCCTAGTGTCTAAACTCTTCTCCATGGCTGGACCCCCAAATAATATTCCTTTACATGCTAAGGGGTATCTAGAGAGTGGGATAGGTTTAATAACTACCCTAACCCTAACGCGTACCCTAACCCTAACCCCTACCCTAACCCTAAAACGTACCCTAATCCTAACCCGTACACTAAACCGAGCCCTAACCCTAACTCAAACCCTAACCCTAACCCTAACCCATACCCTACGCCGTACCCGAACCCCTCCCCGAACCCGTACCCTAAGCCGTACCCTAACCCTAACCCTAAGCCTAACCCTAACCCTAGGCTACCCTTGACTGCTTCTGCCTCCAATAGATTTCCTAAGCACTAGTGTTTGAAGGAACAGCTTAGAAAGAGAATCCTAATGTGATTTCTTTATAATGGGTGTGTTCCTTATCTTATCCTAGTGTCTAAACTCTTCTCCATGGCTGGACCCGCAAATAATATTCCTTTAAGTGCTAAGGGGTATCTAGAGAGTGGGATAGGTTTACTAACTACCCTAACCCTAATGCGTACCCTAACCCTAACCCCTACCCTAACCCTAACACGTACCCTAATCCTAACCCGTACCCTAAACCGAGCCCTAACCCTAACACGAACCCTAACCCTAACCCTAACCCATACCCTACACCGTACCCGAACCCCTCCCCGAACCCCTACCCTAAGCCGTACCCTAACCCTAACCCTAAGCCTAACCCTAACCCTAGGCTACCCTTGACTGCTTCTGCCTCCAATAGATTTCCTAAGCACTAGTGTTTGAAGGAACAGCTTAAAAAGAGAATCCTAATGTGATTTCTTTATAATGTATGTGTTCCTTATTTTATCCTAGTGTCTAAACTCTTCTCCATGGCTGGACCCGCAAATAATATTCCTTTACGTGCTAAGGGGTATCTAGAGAGTGGGATAGGTTTAATAACTACCCTAACCCTAACGCGTACCCTAACCCTAACCCCTACCCTAACCCTAACACGTACCCTAATCCTAACCCGTACCCTAAACCGAGCCCTAACCCTAACACTAACCCTAAACCTAACCCTAACCCATACCTTACACCGTACCCGAACCCCTCCCCAAACCCGTACCCTAAGCCGTACCCTAAGCCTAACCCTAAGCCTAACCCTAACCCTAGGCTACCCTTGACTGCTTCTGCCTCCAACAGATTTCCTAAGCACTAATGTTTGAAGGAACAGCTTAAAAAGAGAATCCTAATGTGATTTGTTTATAATGGGTGTGTTCCTTATCTTATCCTAGTGTCTAAACTCTTCTCCATGGCTGGACCCCCAAATAATATTCCTTTACATGCTAAGGGGTATCTAGAGAGTGGGATAGGTTTAATAACTACCCTAACCCTAACGCGTACCCTAACCCTAACCCCTACCCTAACCCTAAAACGTACCCTAATCTAACCCGTACACTAAACGGAGCCCTAACCCTAACTCAAACCCTAACCCTAACCCTAAACCATACCCTACGCCGTACCCGAACCCCTCCCCGAACCCGTACCCTAAGCCGTACCCTAACCCTAACCCTAAGCCTAACCCTAACCCTAGGCTACCCTTGACTGCTTCTGCCTCCAATAGATTTCCTAAGCACTAGTGTTTGAAGGAACAGCTTAAAAAGAGAATCCTAATGTGATTTCTTTATAATGGGTGTGTTCCTTATCTTATCCTAGTGTCTAAACTCTTCTCCATGGCTGGACCCGCAAATAATATTCCTTTACGTGCTAAGGGGTATCTAGAGAGTGGGATAGGTTTACTAACTACCCTAACCCTAATGCGTACCCTAACCCTAACCCCTACCCTAACCCTAACACGTACCCTAATCCTAACCCGTACCCTAAACCGAGCCCTAACCCTAACACGAACCCTAACCCTAACCCTAACCCATACCCTACGCCGTACCCGAACCCCTCCCCGAACCCCTACCCTAAGCCGTACCCTAAGCCTAACCCTAAGCCTAACCCTAACCCTAGGCTACCCTTGACTGCTTCTGCCTCCAATAGATTTTCTAAGCACTAGTGTTTTAAGGAACGGCTTAAAAAGAGAATCTTAATGTGATTTCTTTATAATGGGTGTGTTCCTTATCTTATCCTAGTGTCTAAACTCTTCTCCATGGCTGGACGCCCAAATAATATTCCTTTACGTGCTAAGGGGTATCTAGAGAGTGGGATAGGTTTAATAACTACCCTAACCCTAACGCGTACCCTAACCCTAACCCCTACCCTAACCCTAACACGTACCCTAATCCTAACCCGTACCCTAAACCGAGCCCTAACCCTAACACGAACCCTAACACTAACCCTAACCCATACCCTACGCCGTACCCGAACCCCTCCCCGAACCCCTACCCTAAGCCGTACCCTAACCCTAACCCTAAGCCTAACCCTAACCCTAGGCTACCCTTGACTGCTTCTGCCTCCAATAGATTTCCTAAGCACTAGTGTTTTAAGGAACAACTTAAAAAGAGAATCCTAATGTGATTTGTTTATAATGTATGTGTTCCTTATTTTATCCTAGTGTCTAAACTCTTCTCCATGGCTGGACCCGCAAATAATATTCCTTTACGTGCTAAGGGGTATCTAGAGAGTGGGATAGGTTTAATAACTTCCCTAACCCTAACGCGTACCCTAACTAACCCCTACCCTAACCCTAACACGTACCCTAATCCTAACCCGTACCCTGAACCGAGCCCTAACCCTAACACTAACCCTAACCCTAACCCTAACCCATACCCTACGCCGTACCCGAACCCCTCCCCGAACCCGTACCCTAAGCCGTACCCTAAGCCTAACCCTAAGCCTAACCCTAACCCTAGGCTACCCTTGACTGCTTCTGCCTCCAATAGATTTCCTAAGCACTAGTGTTTGAAGAAACAGCTTAAAAAGAGAATCCTAATGTGATTTCTTTATAATGGGTGTGTTCCTTATCTTATCCTAGTGTCTAAACTCTTCTCCATGGCTGGACCCCCAAATAATATTCCTTTACGTGCTAAGGGGTATCTAGAGAGTGGGATAGGTTTAATAACTACGCTAACCCTAATGCGTACCCTAACCCTAACCCCTACCCTAACCCTAACACTTACCCTAATCCTAACCCGTACCCTAAACCGAGCCCTAACCCTAACACGAACCCTAACCCTAACCCTAACCCATACCCTACGCCGTACCCAAACCCCTCCCCGAACCCCTACCCTAAGCCGTACCCTAACCCTAAACCTAAGCCTAACCCTAACCCTAGGCTACCCTTGACTGCTTCTGCCTCCAATAGATTTCCTAAGCACTAGTGTTTTAAGGAACAGCTTAAAAAGAGAATCCTAATGTGATTTCTTTATAATGTATGTGTTCCTTATTTTATCCTAGTGTCTAAACTCTTCTCCATGGCTGGACCCGCAAATAATATTCCTTTACGTGCTAAGGGGTATCTAGAGAGTGGGATAGGTTTAATAACTACCCTAACCCTAACGCGTACCCTAACCCTAACCCCTACCCTAACCCTAACACGTACCCTAATCCTAACCCGTACCCTAAACCGAGCCCTAACCCTAACACTAACCCTAAACCTAACCCTAACCCATACCCTACACCGTACCCGAACCCCTCCCCAAACCCGTACCCTAAGCCGTACCCTAAGCCTAACCCTAAGCCTAACCCTAACCCTAGGCTACCCTTGACTGCTTCTGCCTCCAACAGATTTCCTAAGCACTAGTGTTTGAAGGAACAGCTTAAAAAGAGAATCCTAATGTGATTTCTTTATTATGGGTGTGTTCCTTATCTTATCCTAGTGTCTAAACTCTTCTCCATGGCTGGACCCCCAAATAATATTCCTTTACGTGCTAAGGGGTATCTAGAGAGTGGGATAGGTTTAATAACTACCCTAACCCTAACGCGTACCCTAACCCTAACCCCTACCCTAACCCTAACACGTACCCTAATCCTAACCCGTACCCTAAACCGAGCCCTAACCCTAACACTAACCCTAACCCTAACCCTAACCCATACCCTACGCCGTACCCGAACCCCTCCCCGAACCCGTAGCCTAAGCCGTACCCTAAGCCTAACCCTAAGCCTAACCCTAACCCTAGGCTACCCTTGACTGCTTGTGCCTCCAATAGATTTCCTAAGCACTAGTGTTTGAAGGAACAGCTTAAAAAGAGAATCCTAATGTGATTTCTTTATAATGGGTGTGTTCCTTATCTTATCCTAGTGTCTAAACTCTTCTCCATGGCTGGACCCCCAAATAATATTCCTTTACGTGCTAAGGGGTATCTAGAGAGTGGGATAGGTTTACTAACTACCCTAACCCTAACGCGTACCCTAACCCTAACCCCTACCCTAACCCTAACACGTACCCTAATCCTAACCCGTACCCTAAACCGAGCCCTAACCCTAACACTAACCCTAACCCTAACCCTAACCCATACCCTACGCCGTACCCGAACCCCTCCCCGAACCCGTACCCTAAGCCGTACCCTAAGCCTAGCCCTAAGCCTAACCCTAACCCTAGGCTACCCTTGACTGCTTGTGCCTCCAATAGATTTCCTAAGCACTAGTGTTTGAAGGAACAGCTTAAAAAGAGAATCCTAATGTGATTTCTTTATAATGGGTGTGTTCCTTATCTTATCCTAGTGTCTAAACTCTTCTCCATGGCTGGACCCCCAAATAATATTCCTTTACGTGCTAACGGATATCTAGAGAGTGGGATAGGTTTAATAACTACCCTAACCCTAACACGTACCCTAACCCTAACCCCTACCCTAACCCTAACACGTACCCTAATCCTAACCCGTACCCTGAACCGAGCCCTAACCCTAACACTAACCCTAACCCTAACCCTAACCCATACCCTACGCCGTACCCGAACCCCTCCCCGAACCCGTACCCTAAGCCGTACCCTAAGCCTAACCCTAAGCCTAACCCTAACCCTAGGCTACCCTTGACTGCTTCTGCCTCCAATAGATTTCCTAAGCACTAGTGTTTTAAGGAACGGCTTAAAAACAGAATCCTAATGTGATTTCTTTATAATGGGTGTGTTCCTTATCTTATCCTAGTGTCTAAACTCTTCTCCATGGCTGGACCCCCAAATAATATTCCTTTACGTGCTAAGGGGTATCTAGAGAGTGGGATAGGTTTACTAACTACCCTAACCCTAACGCGTACCCTAACCCTAACCCCTACCCTAACCCTAACACGTACCCTAATCCTAACCCGTACCCTAAACCGAGCCCTAACCCTAACACTAACCCTAACCCTAACCCTAACCCATACCCTACGCCGTACCCGAACCCCTCCCCGAACCCGTACCCTAAGCCGTACCCTAAGCCTAACCCTAAGCCTAACCCTAACCCTAGGCTACCCTTGACTGCTTGTGCCTCCAATAGATTTCCTAAGCACTAGTGTTTGAAGGAACAGCTTAAAAAGAGAATCCTAATGTGATTTCTTTATAATGGGTGTGTTCCTTATCTTATCCTAGTGTCTAAACTCTTCTCCATGGCTGGACCCCCAAATAATATTCCTTTACGTGCTAAGGGGTATCTAGAGAGTGGGATAGGTTTAATAACTACCCTAACCCTAACGCGTACCCTAACCCTAACCCCTACCCTAACCCTAACACGTACTCTAATCCTAACCCGTACCCTAAACCGAGCCCTAACCCTAACACTAACCCTAACCCTAACCCTAACCCATACCCTACGCCGTACCCGAACCCGTCCCCGAACCCGTACCCTAAGCCGTACCCTAAGCCTAACCCTAAGCCTAACCCTAACCCTAGGCTACACTTGAGTGCTTCTGCCTCCAATAGATTTCCTAAGCACTAGTGTTTGAAGGAACAGCTTAAAAAGAGAATCCTAATGTGATTTCTTTATAATGGGTGTGTTCCTTATCTTATCCTAGTGTCTAAACTCTTCTCCATGGCTGGACCCCCAAATAATATTCCTTTACATGCTAAGGGGTATCTAGAGAGTGGGATATGTTTAATAACTACCCTAACCCTAACGCGTACCCTAACCCTAACCCCTACCCTAACCCTAAAACGTACCCTAATCCTAACCCGTACACTAAACCGAGCCCTAACCCTAACTCAAACCCTAACCCTAACCCTAACCCATACCCTACGCCGTACCCGAACCCCTCCCCGAACCCGTACCCTAAGCCGTACCCTAACCCTAACCCTAAGCCTAACCCTAACCCTAGGCTACCCTTGACTGCTTCTGCCTCCAATAGATTTCCTAAGCACTAGTGTTTGAAGGAACAGCTTAAAAAGAGAATCCTAATGTGATTTCTTTATAATGGGTGTGTTCCTTATCTTATCCTAGTGTCTAAACTCTTCTCCATGGCTGGACCCGCAAATAATATTCCTTTACGTGCTAAGGGGTATCTAGAGAGTGGGATAGGTTTACTAACTACCCTAACCCTAATGCGTACCCTAACCCTAACCCCTACCCTAACCCTAACACGTACCCTAATCCTAACCCGTACCCTAAACCGAGCCCTAACCCTAACACGAACCCTAACCCTAACCCTAACCCATACCCTACACCGTACCCGAACCCCTCCCCGAACCCCTACCCTAAGCCGTACCCTAACCCTAACCCTAAGCCTAACCCTAACCCTAGGCTACCCTTGACTGCTTCTGCCTCCAATAGATTTCCTAAGCACTAGTGTTTGAAGGAACAGCTTAAAAAGAGAATCCTAATGTGATTTCTTTATAATGTATGTGTTCCTTATTTTATCCTAGTGTCTAAACTCTTCTCCATGGCTGGACCCGCAAATAATATTCCTTTACGTGCTAAGGGGTATCTAGAGAGTGGGATAGGTTTAATAACTACCCTAACCCTAACGCGTACCCTAACCCTAACCCCTACCCTAACCCTAACACGTACCCTAATCATAACCCGTACCCTAAACCGAGCCCTAACCCTAACACTAACCCTAAACCTAACCCTAACCCATACCCTACACCGTACCCGAACCCCTCCCCAAACCCGTACCCTAAGCCGTACCCTAAGCCTAACCCTAAGCCTAACCCTAACCCTAGGCTACCCTTGACTGCTTCTGCCTCCAACAGATTTCCTAAGCACTAATGTTTGAAGGAACAGCTTAAAAAGAGAATCCTAATGTGATTTCTTTATAATGGGTGTGTTCCTTATCTTATCCTAGTGTCTAAACTCTTCTCCATGGCTGGACCCCCAAATAATATTCCTTTACATGCTAAGGGGTATCTAGAGAGTGGGATAGGTTTAATAACTACCCTAACCCTAACGCATACCCTAACCCTAACCCCTACCCTAACCCTAAAACGTACCCTAATCCTAACCCGTACACTAAACCGAGCCCTAACCCTAACTCAAACCCTAACCCTAACCCTAAACCATACCCTACGCCGTACCCGAACCCCTCCCCGAACCCGTACCCTAAGCCGTACCCTAAGCCTAACCCTAAGCCTAACCCTAACCCTAGGCTACCCTTGACTGCTTGTGCCTCCAATAGATTTCCTAAGCACTAGTGTTTGAAGGAACAGCTTAAAAAGAGAATCCTAATGTGATTTCTTTATAATGGGTGTGTTCCTTATCTTATCCTAGTGTCTAAACTCTTCTCCATGGCTGGACCCGCAAATAATATTCCTTTACGTGCTAAGGGGTATCTAGAGAGTGGGATAGGTTTACTAACTACCCTAACCCTAATGCGTACCCTAACCCTAACCCCTACCCTAACCCTAACACGTACCCTAATCCTAACCCGTACCCTAAACCGAGCCCTAACCCTAACACGAACCCTAACCCTAACCCTAACCCATACCCTACGCCGTACCCGAACCCCTCCCCGAACCCCTACCCTAAGCCGTACCCTAACCCTAACCCTAAGCCTAACCCTAACCCTAGGCTACCCTTGACTGCTTCTGCCTCCAATAGATTTCCTAAGCACTAGTGTTTTAAGGAACAACTTAAAAAGAGAATCCTAATGTGATTTCTTTATAATGTATGTGTTCCTTATTTTATCCTAGTGTCTAAACTCTTCTCCATGGCTGGACCCGCAAATAATATTCCTTTACGTGCTAAGGGGTATCTAGAGAGTGGGATAGGTTTAATAACTTCCCTAACCCTAACGCGTACCCTAACTAACCCCTACCCTAACCCTAACACGTACCCTAATCCTAACCCGTACCCTGAACCGAGCCCTAACCCTAACACGAACCCTAACCCTAACCCTAACCCATACCCTACGCCGTACCCAAACCCCTCCCCGAACCCCTACCCTAAGCCGTACCCTAACCCTAAACCTAAGCCTAACCCTAACCCTAGGCTACCCTTGACTGCTTCTGCCTCCAATAGATTTCCTAAGCACTAGTGTTTTAAGGAACAGCTTAAAAAGAGAATCCTAATGTGATTTCTTTATAATGTATGTGTTCCTTATTTTATCCTAGTGTCTAAACTCTTCTCCATGGCTGGACCCGCAAATAATATTCCTTTACGTGCTAAGGGGTATCTAGAGAGTGGGATAGGTTTAATAACTACCCTAACCCTAACGCGTACCCTAACCCTAACCCCTACCCTAACCCTAACACGTACCCTAATCCTAACCCGTACCCTAAACCGAGCCCTAACCCTAACACTAACCCTAAACCTAACCCTAACCCATACCCTACACCGTACCCGAACCCCTCCCCAAACCCGTACCCTAAGCCGTACCCTAAGCCTAACCCTAAGCCTAACCCTAACCCTAGGCTACCCTTGACTGCTTCTGCCTCCAACAGATTTCCTAAGCACTAGTGTTTGAAGGAACAGCTTAAAAAGAGAATCCTAATGTGATTTCTTTATTATGGGTGTGTTCCTTATCTTATCCTAGTGTCTAAACTCTTCTCCATGGCTGGACCCCCAAATAATATTCCTTTACGTGCTAAGGGGTATCTAGAGAGTGGGATAGGTTTAATAACTACCCTAACCCTAACGCGTACCCTAACCCTAACCCCTACCCTAACCCTAACACGTACCCTAATCCTAACCCGTACCCTAAACCGAGCCCTAACCCTAACACTAACCCTAACCCTAACCCTAACCCATACCCTACGCCGTACCCGAACCCCTCCCCGAACCCGTAGCCTAAGCCGTACCCTAAGCCTAACCCTAAGCCTAACCCTAACCCTAGGCTACCCTTGACTGCTTCTGCCTCCAATAGATTTCCTAAGCACTAGTGTTTGAAGGAACAGCTTAAAAAGAGAATCCTAATGTGATTTCTTTATAATGGGTGTGTTCCTTATCTTATCCTAGTGTCTAAACTCTTCTCCATGGCTGGACCCCCAAATAATATTCCTTTACGTGCTAAGGGGTATCTAGAGAGTGGGATAGGTTTACTAACTACCCTAACCCTAACGCGTACCCTAACCCTAACCCCTACCCTAACCCTAACACGTACCCTAATCCTAACCCGTACCCTAAACCGAGCCCTAACCCTAACACTAACCCTAACCCTAACCCTAACCCATACCCTACGCCGTACCCGAACCCCTCCCCGAACCCGTACCCTAAGCCGTACCCTAAGCCTAGCCCTAAGCCTAACCCTAACCCTAGGCTACCCTTGACTGCTTGTGCCTCCAATAGATTTCCTAAGCACTATTGTTTGAAGGAACAGCTTAAAAAGAGAATCCTAATGTGATTTCTTTATAATGGGTGTGTTCCTTATCTTATCCTAGTGTCTAAACTCTTCTCCATGGCTGGACCCCCAAATAATATTCCTTTACGTGCTAACGGATATCTAGAGAGTGGGATAGGTTTAATAACTACCCTAACCCTAACACGTACCCTAACCCTAACCCCTACCCTAACCCTAACACGTACCCTAATCCTAACCCGTACCCTGAACCGAGCCCTAACCCTAACACTAACCCTAACCCTAACCCTAACCCATACCCTACGCCGTACCCGAACCCCTCCCCGAACCCGTACCCTAAGCCGTACCCTAAGCCTAACCCTAAGCCTAACCCTAACCCTAGGCTACCCTTGACTGCTTCTGCCTCCAATAGATTTCCTAAGCACTAGTGTTTTAAGGAACGGCTTAAAAACAGAATCCTAATGTGATTTCTTTATAATGGGTGTGTTCCTTATCTTATCCTAGTGTCTAAACTCTTCTCCATGGCTGGACCCCCAAATAATATTCCTTTACGTGCTAAGGGGTATCTAGAGAGTGGGATAGGTTTACTAACTACCCTAACCCTAACGCGTACCCTAACCCTAACCCCTACCCTAACCCTAACACGTACCCTAATCCTAACCCGTACCCTAAACCGAGCCCTAACCCTAACACTAACCCTAACCCTAACCCTAACCCATACCCTACGCCGTACCCGAACCCCTCCCCGAACCCGTACCCTAAGCCGTACCCTAAGCCTAACCCTAAGCCTAACCCTAACCGTAGGCTACCCTTGACTGCTTGTGCCTCCAATAGATTTCCTAAGCACTAGTGTTTGAAGGAACAGCTTAAAAAGAGAATCCTAATGTGATTTCTTTATAATGGGTGTGTTCCTTATTTTATCCTAGTGTCTAAACACTTCTCCATGGCTGGACCCCCAAATAATATTCCTTTACGTGCTAAGGGGTATCTAGAGAGTGGGATAGGTTTAATAACTACCCTAACCCTAACGCGTACCCTAACCCTAACCCCTACCCTAACCCTAACACGTACCCTAATCCTAACCCGTACCCTAAACCGAGCCCTAACCCTAACACTAACCCTAACCCTAACCCTAACCCATACCCTACGCCGTACCCGAACCCCTCCCCGAACCCGTACCCTAAGCCGTACCCTAAGCCTAACCCTAAGCCTAACCCTAACCCTAGGCTACACTTGAGTGCTTCTGCCTCCAATAGATTTCCTAAGCACTAGTGTTTGAAGGAACAGCTTAAAAAGAGAATCCTAATGTGATTTCTTTATAATGGGTGTGTTCCTTATCTTATCCTAGTGTCTAAACTCTTCTCCATGGCTGGACCCCCAAATAATATTCCTTTACATGCTAAGGGGTATCTAGAGAGTGGGATATGTTTAATAACTACCCTAACCCTAACGCGTACCCTAACCCTAACCCCTACCCTAACCCTAAAACGTACCCTAATCCTAACCCGTACACTAAACCGAGCCCTAACCCTAACTCAAACCCTAACCCTAACCCTAACCCATACCCTACGCCGTACCCGAACCCCTCCCCGAACCCGTACCCTAAGCCGTACCCTAACCCTAACCCTAAGCCTAACCCTAACCCTAGGCTACCCTTGACTGCTTCTGCCTCCAATAGATTTCCTAAGCACTAGTGTTTGAAGGAACAGCTTAAAAAGAGAATCCTAATGTGATTTCTTTATAATGGGTGTGTTCCTTATCTTATCCTAGTGTCTAAACTCTTCTCCATGGCTGGACCCGCAAATAATATTCCTTTACGTGCTAAGGGGTATCTAGAGAGTGGGATAGGTTTACTAACTACCCTAACCCTAATGCGTACCCTAACCCTAACCCCTACCCTAACCCTAACACGTACCCTAATCCTAACCCGTACCCTAAACCGAGCCCTAACCCTAACACGAACCCTAACCCTAACCCTAACCCATACCCTACACCGTACCCGAACCCCTCCCCGAACCCCTACCCTAAGCTGTACCCTAACCCTAACCCTAAGCCTAACCCTAACCCTAGGCTACCCTTGACTGCTTCTGCCTCCAATAGATTTCCTAAGCACTAGTGTTTGAAGAAACAGCTTAAAAAGAGAATCCTAATGTGATTTCTTTATAATGTATGTGTTCCTTATTTTATCCTAGTGTCTAAACTCTTCTCCATGGCTGGACCCGCAAATAATATTCCTTTACGTGCTAAGGGGTATCTAGAGAGTGGGATAGGTTTAATAACTACCCTAACCCTAACGCGTACCCTAACCCTAACCCCTACCCTAACCCTAACACGTACCCTAATCCTAACCCGTACCCTAAACCGAGCCCTAACCCTAACACTAACCCTAAACCTAACCCTAACCCATACCCTACACCGTACCCGAACCCCTCCCCAAACCCGTACCCTAAGCCGTACCCTAAGCCTAACCCTAAGCCTAACCCTAACCCTAGGCTACCCTTGACTGCTTCTGCCTCCAACAGATTTCCTAAGCACTAATGTTTGAAGGAACAGCTTAAAAAGAGAATCCTAATGTGATTTCTTTATAATGGGTGTGTTCCTTATCTTATCCTAGTGTCTAAACTCTTCTCCATGGCTGGACCCCCAAATAATATTCCTTTACATGCTAAGGGGTATCTAGAGAGTGGGATAGGTTTAATAACTACCCTAACCCTAACGCATACCCTAACCCTAACCCCTACCCTAACCCTAAAACGTACCCTAATCCTAACCCGTACACTAAACCGAGCCCTAACCCTAACTCAAACCCTAACCCTAACCCTAAACCATACCCTACGCCGTACCCGAACCCCTCCCCGAACCCGTACCCTAAGCCGTACCCTAAGCCTAACCCTAAGCCTAACCCTAACCCTAGGCTACCCTTGACTGCTTGTGCCTCCAATAGATTTCCTAAGCACTAGTGTTTGAAGGAACAGCTTAAAAAGAGAATCCTAATGTGATTTCTTTATAATGGGTGTGTTCCTTATCTTATCCTAGTGTCTAAACTCTTCTCCATGGCTGGACCCGCAAATAATATTCCTTTACGTGCTAAGGGGTATCTAGAGAGTGGGATAGGTTTACTAACTACCCTAACCCTAATGCGTACCCTAACCCTAACCCCTACCCTAACCCTAACACGTACCCTAATCCTAACCCGTACCCTAAACCGAGCCCTAACCCTAACACGAACCCTAACCCTAACCCTAACCCATACCCTACGCCGTACCCGAACCCCTCCCCGAACCCCTCCCCTAAGCCGTACCCTAACCCTAACCCTAAGCCTAACCCTAACCCTAGGCTACCCTTGACTGCTTCTGCCTCCAATAGATTTTCTAAGCACTAGTGTTTTAAGGAACGGCTTAAAAAGAGAATCTTAATGTGATTTCTTTATAATGGGTGTGTTCCTTATCTTATCCTAGTGTCTAAACTCTTCTCCATGGCTGGACGCCCAAATAATATTCCTTTACGTGCTAAGGGGTATCTAGAGAGTGGGATAGGTTTAATAACTACCCTAACCCTAACGCGTACCCTAACCCTAACCCCTACCCTAACCCTAACACGTACCCTAATCCTAACCCGTACCCTAAACCGAGCCCTAACCCTAACACGAACCCTAACACTAACCCTAACCCATACCCTACGCCGTACCCGAACCCCTCCCCGAACCCCTACCCTAAGCCGTACCCTAACCCTAACCCTAAGCCTAACCCTAACCCTAGGCTACCCTTGACTGCTTCTGCCTCCAATAGATTTCCTAAGCACTAGTGTTTTAAGGAACAACTTAAAAAGAGAATCCTAATGTGATTTGTTTATAATGTATGTGTTCCTTATCTTATCCTAGTGTCTAAACTCTTCTCCATGGCTGGACCCCCAAATAATATTCCTTTACGTGCTAACGGATATCTAGAGAGTGGGATAGGTTTAATAACTACCCTAACCCTAACACGTACCCTAACCCTAACCCCTACCCTAACCCTAACACGTACCCTAATCCTAACCCGTACCCTGAACCGAGCCCTAACCCTAACACTAACCCTAACCCTAACCCTAACCCATACCCTACGCCGTACCCGAACCCCTCCCCGAACCCGTACCCTAAGCCGTACCCTAAGCCTAACCCTAAGCCTAACCCTAACCCTAGGCTACCCTTGACTGCTTCTGCCTCCAATAGATTTCCTAAGCACTAGTGTTTTAAGGAACGGCTTAAAAACAGAATCCTAATGTGATTTCTTTATAATGGGTGTGTTCCTTATCTTATCCTAGTGTCTAAACTCTTCTCCATGGCTGGACCCCCAAATAATATTCCTTTACGTGCTAAGGGGTATCTAGAGAGTGGGATAGGTTTACTAACTACCCTAACCCTAACGCGTACCCTAACCCTAACCCCTACCCTAACCCTAACACGTACCCTAATCCTAACCCGTACCCTAAACCGAGCCCTAACCCTAACACTAACCCTAACCCTAACCCTAACCCATACCCTACGCCGTACCCGAACCCCTCCCCGAACCCGTACCCTAAGCCGTACCCTAAGCCTAACCCTAAGCCTAACCCTAACCCTAGGCTACCCTTGACTGCTTGTGCCTCCAATAGATTTCCTAAGCACTAGTGTTTGAAGGAACAGCTTAAAAAGAGAATCCTAATGTGATTTCTTTATAATGGGTGTGTTCCTTATCTTATCCTAGTGTCTAAACTCTTCTCCATGGCTGGACCCCCAAATAATATTCCTTTACGTGCTAAGGGGTATCTAGAGAGTGGGATAGGTTTAATAACTACCCTAACCCTAACGCGTACCCTAACCCTAACCCCTACCCTAACCCTAACACGTACCCTAATCCTAACCCGTACCCTAAACCGAGCCCTAACCCTAACACTAACCCTAACCCTAACCCTAACCCATACCCTACGCCGTACCCGAACCCCTCCCCGAACCCGTACCCTAAGCCGTACCCTAAGCCTAACCCTAAGCCTAACCCTAACCCTAGGCTACACTTGAGTGCTTCTGCCTCCAATAGATTTCCTAAGCACTAGTGTTTGAAGGAACAGCTTAAAAAGAGAATCCTAATGTGATTTCTTTATAATGGGTGTGTTCCTTATCTTATCCTAGTGTCTAAACTCTTCTCCATGGCTGGACCCCCAAATAATATTCCTTTACATGCTAAGGGGTATCTAGAGAGTGGGATATGTTTAATAACTACCCTAACCCTAACGCGTACCCTAACCCTAACCCCTACCCTAACCCTAAAACGTACCCTAATCCTAACCCGTACACTAAACCGAGCCCTAACCCTAACTCAAACCCTAACCCTAACCCTAACCCATACCCTACGCCGTACCCGAACCCCTCCCCGAACCCGTACCCTAAGCCGTACCCTAACCCTAACCCTAAGCCTAACCCTAACCCTAGGCTACCCTTGACTGCTTCTGCCTCCAATAGATTTCCTAAGCACTAGTGTTTGAAGGAACAGCTTAAAAAGAGAATCCTAATGTGATTTCTTTATAATGGGTGTGTTCCTTATCTTATCCTAGTGTCTAAACTCTTCTCCATGGCTGGACCCGCAAATAATATTCCTTTACGTGCTAAGGGGTATCTAGAGAGTGGGATAGGTTTACTAACTACCCTAACCCTAATGCGTACCCTAACCCTAACCCCTACCCTAACCCTAACACGTACCCTAATCCTAACCCGTACCCTAAACCGAGCCCTAACCCTAACACGAACCCTAACCCTAACCCTAACCCATACCCTACACCGTACCCGAACCCCTCCCCGAACCCCTACCCTAAGCCGTACCCTAACCCTAACCCTAAGCCTAACCCTAACCCTAGGCTACCCTTGACTGCTTCTGCCTCCAATAGATTTCCTAAGCACTAGTGTTTGAAGGAACAGCTTAAAAAGAGAATCCTAATGTGATTTCTTTATAATGTATGTGTTCCTTATTTTATCCTAGTGTCTAAACTCTTCTCCATGGCTGGACCCGCAAATAATATTCCTTTACGTGCTAAGGGGTATCTAGAGAGTGGGATAGGTTTAATAACTACCCTAACCCTAACGCGTACCCTAACCCTAACCCCTACCCTAACCCTAACACGTACCCTAATCCTAACCCGTACCCTAAACCGAGCCCTAACCCTAACACTAACCCTAAACCTAACCCTAACCCATACCCTACACCGTACCCGAACCCCTCCCCAAACCCGTACCCTAAGCCGTACCCTAAGCCTAACCCTAAGCCTAACCCTAACCCTAGGCTACCCTTGACTGCTTCTGCCTCCAACAGATTTCCTAAGCACTAATGTTTGAAGGAACAGCTTAAAAAGAGAATCCTAATGTGATTTCTTTATAATGGGTGTGTTCCTTATCTTATCCTAGTGTCTAAACTCTTCTCCATGGCTGGACCCCCAAATAATATTCCTTTACATGCTAAGGGGTATCTAGAGAGTGGGATACGTTTAATAACTACCCTAACCCTAACGCATACCCTAACCCTAACCCCTACCCTAACCCTAAAACGTACCCTAATCCTAACCCGTACACTAAACCGAGCCCTAACCCTAACTCAAACCCTAACCCTAACCCTAAACCATACCCTACGCCGTACCCGAACCCCTCCCCGAACCCGTACCCTAAGCCGTACCCTAAGCCTAACCCTAAGCCTAACCCTAACCCTAGGCTACCCTTGACTGCTTGTGCCTCCAATAGATTTCCTAAGCACTAGTGTTTGAAGGAACAGCTTAAAAAGAGAATCCTAATGTGATTTCTTTATAATGGGTGTGTTCCTTATCTTATCCTAGTGTCTAAACTCTTCTCCATGGCTGGACCCGCAAATAATATTCCTTTACGTGCTAAGGGGTATCTAGAGAGTGGGATAGGTTTACTAACTACCCTAACCCTAATGCGTACCCTAACCCTAACCCCTACCCTAACCCTAACACGTACCCTAATCCTAACCCGTACCCTAAACCGAGCCCTAACCCTAACACGAACCCTAACCCTAACCCTAACCCATACCCTACGCCGTACCCGAACCCCTCCCCGAACCCGTACCCTAAGCCGTACCCTAACCCTAACCCTAAGCCTAACCCTAACCCTAGGCTACCCTTGACTGCTTCTGCCTCCAATAGATTTCCTAAGCACTAGTGTTTGAAGGAACAGCTTAAAAAGAGAATCCTAATGTGATTTCTTTATAATGGGTGTGTTCCTTATCTTATCCTAGTGTCTAAACTCTTCTCCATGGCTGGACCCGCAAATAATATTCCTTTACGTGCTAAGGGGTATCTAGAGAGTGGGATAGGTTTACTAACTACCCTAACCCTAATGCGTACCCTAACCCTAACCCCTACCCTAACCCTAACACGTACCCTAATCCTAACCCGTACCCTAAACCGAGCCCTAACCCTAACACGAACCCTAACCCTAACCCTAACCCATACCCTACACCGTACCCGAACCCCTCCCCGAACCCCTACCCTAAGCCGTACCCTAACCCTAACCCTAAGCCTAACCCTAACCCTAGGCTACCCTTGACTGCTTCTGCCTCCAATAGATTTCCTAAGCACTAGTGTTTGAAGGAACAGCTTAAAAAGAGAATCCTAATGTGATTTCTTTATAATGTATGTGTTCCTTATTTTATCCTAGTGTCTAAACTCTTCTCCATGGCTGGACCCGCAAATAATATTCCTTTACGTGCTAAGGGGTATCTAGAGAGTGGGATAGGTTTAATAACTACCCTAACCCTAACGCGTACCCTAAACCTAACCCCTACCCTATCCCTAACACGTACCCTAATCCTAACCCGTACCCTAAACCGAGCCCTAACCCTAACACTAACCCTAAACCTAACCCTAACCCATACCCTACACCGTACCCGAACCCCTCCCCAAACCCGTACCCTAAGCCGTACCCTAAGCCTAACCCTAAGCCTAACCCTAACCCTAGGCTACCCTTGACTGCTTCTGCCTCCAACAGATTTCCTAAGCACTAATGTTTGAAGGAACAGCTTAAAAAGAGAATCCTAATGTGATTTCTTTATAATGGGTGTGTTCCTTATCTTATCCTAGTGTCTAAACTCTTCTCCATGGCTGGACCCCCAAATAATATTCCTTTACATGCTAAGGGGTATCTAGAGAGTGGGATAGGTTTAATAACTACCCTAACCCTAACGCATACCCTAACCCTAACCCGTACCCTAACCCTAAAACGTACCCTAATCCTAACCCGTACACTAAACCGAGCCCTAACCCTAACTCAAACCCTAACCCTAACCCTAAACCATACCCTACGCCGTACCCGAACCCCTCCCCGAACCCGTACCCTAAGCCGTACCCTAAGCCTAACCCTAAGCCTAACCCTAACCCTAGGCTACCCTTGACTGCTTGTGCCTCCAATAGATTTCCTAAGCACTAGTGTTTGAAGGAACAGCTTAAAAAGAGAATCCTAATGTGATTTCTTTATAATGGGTGTGTTCCTTATCTTATCCTAGTGTCTAAACTCTTCTCCATGGCTGGACCCGCAAATAATATTCCTTTACGTGCTAAGGGGTATCTAGAGAGTGGGATAGGTTTACTAACTACCCTAACCCTAATGCGTACCCTAACCCTAACCCCTACCCTAACCCTAACACGTACCCTAATCCTAACCCGTACCCTAAACCGAGCCCTAACCCTAACACGAACCCTAACCCTAACCCTAACCCATACCCTACGCCGTACCCGAACCCCTCCCCGAACCCCTACCCTAAGCCGTACCCTAACCCTAACCCTAAGCCTAACCCTAACCCTAGGCTACCCTTGACTGCTTCTGCCTCCAATAGATTTCCTAAGCACTAGTGTTTTAAGGAACAACTTAAAAAGAGAATCCGAATGTGATTTCTTTATAATGTATGTGTTCCTTATTTTATCCTAGTGTCTAAACTCTTCTCCATGGCTGGACCCGCAAATAATATTCCTTTACGTGCTAAGGGGTATCTAGAGAGTGGGATAGGTTTAATAACTTCCCTAACCCTAACGCGTACCCTAACTAACCCCTACCCTAACCCTAACACGTACCCTAATCCTAACCCGTACCCTGAACCGAGCCCTAACCCTAACACTAACCCTAACCCTAACCCTAACCCATACCCTACGCCGTACCCGAACCCCTCCCCGAACCCGTACCCTAAGCCGTACCCTAAGCCTAACCCTAAGCCTAACCCTAACCCTAGGCTACCCTTGACTGCTTCTGCCTCCAATAGATTTCCTAAGCACTAGTGTTTGAAGAAACAGCTTAAAAAGAGAATCCTAATGTGATTTCTTTATAATGGGTGTGTTCCTTATCTTATCCTAGTGTCTAAACTCTTCTCCATGGCTGGACCCCCAAATAATATTCCTTTACGTGCTAAGGGGTATCTAGAGAGTGGGATAGGTTTAATAACTACCCTAACCCTAATGCGTACCCTAACCCTAACCCCTACCCTAACCCTAACACTTACCCTAATCCTAACCCGTACCCTAAACCGAGCCCTAACCCTAACACGAACCCTAACCCTAACCCTAACCCATACCCTACGCCGTACCCAAACCCCTCCCCGAACCCCTACCCTAAGCCGTACCCTAACCCTAAACCTAAGCCTAACCCTAACCCTAGGCTACCCTTGACTGCTTCTGCCTCCAATAGATTTCCTAAGCACTAGTGTTTTAAGGAACAGCTTAAAAAGAGAATCCTAATGTGATTTCTTTATAATGTATGTGTTCCTTATTTTATCCTAGTGTCTAAACTCTTCTCCATGGCTGGACCCGCAAATAATATTCCTTTACGTGCTAAGGGGTATCTAGAGAGTGGGATAGGTTTAATAACTACCCTAACCCTAACGCGTACCCTAACCCTAACCCCTACCCTAACCCTAACACGTACCCTAATCCTAACCCGTACCCTAAACCGAGCCCTAACCCTAACACTAACCCTAAACCTAACCCTAACCCATACCCTACACCGTACCCTAACCCCTCCCCAAACCCGTACCCTAAGCCGTACCCTAAGCCTAACCCTAAGCCTAACCCTAACCCTAGGCTACCCTTGACTGCTTCTGCCTCCAACAGATTTCCTAAGCACTAGTGTTTGAAGGAACAGCTTAAAAAGAGAATCCTAATGTGATTTCTTTATTATGGGTGTGTTCCTTATCTTATCCTAGTGTCTAAACTCTTCTCCATGGCTGGACCCCCAAATAATATTCCTTTACGTGCTAAGGGGTATCTAGAGAGTGGGATAGGTTTAATAACTACCCTAACCCTAACGCGTACCCTAACCCTAACCCCTACCCTAACCCTAACACGTACCCTAATCCTAACCCGTACCCTAAACCGAGCCCTAACCCTAACACTAACCCTAACCCTAACCCTAACCCATACCCTACGCCGTACCCGAACCCCTCCCCGAACCCGTAGCCTAAGCCGTACCCTAAGCCTAACCCTAAGCCTAACCCTAACCCTAGGCTACCCTTGACTGCTTCTGCCTCCAATAGATTTCCTAAGCACTAGTGTTTGAAGGAACAGCTTAAAAAGAGAATCCTAATGTGATTTCTTTATAATGGGTGTGTTCCTTATCTTATCCTAGTGTCTAAACTCTTCTCCATGGCTGGACCCCCAAATAATATTCCTTTACGTGCTAAGGGGTATCTAGAGAGTGGGATAGGTTTACTAACTACCCTAACCCTAACGCGTACCCTAACCCTAACCCCTACCCTAACCCTAACACGTACCCTAATCCTAACCCGTACCCTAAACCGAGCCCTAACCCTAACACTAACCCTAACCCTAACCCTAACCCATACCCTACGCCGTACCCGAACCCCTCCCCGAACCCGTACCCTAAGCCGTACCCTAAGCCTAGCCCTAAGCCTAACCCTAACCCTAGGCTACCCTTGACTGCTTGTGCCTCCAATAGATTTCCTAAGCACTAGTGTTTGAAGGAACAGCTTAAAAAGAGAATCCTAATGTGATTTCTTTATAATGGGTGTGTTCCTTATCTTATCCTAGTGTCTAAACTCTTCTCCATGGCTGGACCCCCAAATAATATTCCTTTACGTGCTAACGGATATCTAGAGAGTGGGATAGGTTTAATAACTACCCTAACCCTAACACGTACCCTAACCCTAACCCCTACCCTAACCCTAACACGTACCCTAATCCTAACCCGTACCCTGAACCGAGCCCTAACCCTAACACTAACCCTAACCCTAACCCTAACCCATACCCTACGCCGTACCCGAACCCCTCCCCGAACCCGTACCCTAAGCCGTACCCTAAGCCTAACCCTAAGCCTAACCCTAACCCTAGGCTACCCTTGACTGCTTCTGCCTCCAATAGATTTCCTAAGCACTAGTGTTTTAAGGAACGGCTTAAAAACAGAATCCTAATGTGATTTCTTTATAATGGGTGTGTTCCTTATCTTATCCTAGTGTCTAAACTCTTCTCCATGGCTGGACCCCCAAATAATATTCCTTTACGTGCTAAGGGGTATCTAGAGAGTGGGATAGGTTTAC
Organism: Balaenoptera ricei; assembly: GCF_028023285.1. Lineage (NCBI taxonomy): Eukaryota > Metazoa > Chordata > Mammalia > Artiodactyla > Balaenopteridae > Balaenoptera > Balaenoptera ricei. Next base: position 6,964 of record NW_026777823.1, on the reverse strand, counting down.
TAACTACCCTAACCCTAACGCGTACCCTAACCCTAACCCCTACCCTAACCCTAACACGTACCCTAATCCTAACCCGTACCCTAAACCGAGCCCTAACCCTAACACTAACCCTAACCCTAACCCTAACCCATACCCTACGCCGTACCCGAACCCCTCCCCGAACCCGTACCCTAAGCCGTACCCTAAGCCTAACCCTAAGCCTAACCCTAACCCTAGGCTACCCTTGACTGCTTGTGCCTCCAATAGATTTCCTAAGCACTAGTGTTTGAAGGAACAGCTTAAAAAGAGAATCCTAATGTGATTTCTTTATAATGGGTGTGTTCCTTATCTTATCCTAGTGTCTAAACTCTTCTCCATGGCTGGACCCGCAAATAATATTCCTTTACGTGCTAAGGGGTATCTAGAGAGTGGGATAGGTTTACTAACTACCCTAACCCTAATGCGTACCCTAACCCTAACCCCTACCCTAACCCTAACACGTACCCTAATCCTAACCCGTACCCTAAACCGAGCCCTAACCCTAACACGAACCCTAACCCTAACCCTAACCCATACCCTACGCCGTACCCAAACCCCTCCCCGAACCCCTACCCTAAGCCGTACCCTAACCCTAAACCTAAGCCTAACCCTAACCCTAGGCTACCCTTGACTGCTTCTGCCTCCAATAGATTTCCTAAGCACTAGTGTTTTAAGGAACAGCTTAAAAAGAGAATCCTAATGTGATTTCTTTGTAATGGGTGTGTTCCTTATCCCAGTGTCTAAACTCTTCTCCATGGCTGGACCCCCAAATAATATTCCTTTACGTGCTAAGGAGTGTCTAGAGAGTGGGATAGGTTTAATAACTACCCTAACCCTAACACGTACCCTAACCCTAACCCCTACCCTAACCCTAACACGTACCCTAATCCTAACCCGTACCCTAAACCGAGCCCTAACCCTAACACTAACCCTAACCCTAACCCTAACCCATACCCTACGCCGTACCCGCACCCCTCCCCGAACCCGTATCCTAAGCCGTACCCTAAGCCTAACCCTAAGCCTAACCCTAACCCTAGGCTACCCTTGACTGCTTCTGCCTCCAATAGATTTCCTAAGCACTAGTGTTTTAAGGAACAGCATAAAAAGAGAATCCTAATGTGATTTCTTTATAATGGGTGTGTTCCTTATCTTATCCTAGTGTCTAAACTCTTCTCCATGGCTGGACCCCCAAATAATATTCCTTTACGTGCTAAGGGGTATCTAGAGAGTGGGATAGGTTTAATAACTACCCTAACCCTAACGCGTACCCTAACCCTAACCCCTACCCTAACCCTAACACGTACCCTAATCCTAACCCGTACCCTAAACCGAGCCCTAACCCTAACACTAACCCTAACCCTAACCCTAACCCATACCCTACGCCGTACCCGCACCCCTCCCCGAACCCGTACCCTAAGCCGTACCCTAAGCCTTACCCTAAGCCTAACCCTAACCCTAGGCTACCCTTGACTGCTTCTGCCTCCAATAGATTTCCTAAGCACTAATGTTTTAAGGAACAGCTTAAAAAGAGAATCCTAATGTGATTTCTTTATAATGGGTGTGTTCCTTATCTTATCCCAGTGTCTAAACTCTTCTGCATGGCTGGAGCCCCAAATAATATTCCTTTACGTGCTAAGGGGTGTCTAGAGAGTGGGATAGGTTTAATAACTACCCTAACCCTAACACGTACCCTAACCCTAACCCCTACCCTAACCCTAACACGTACCCTATTCCTAACCCGTAACCTAAACCGAGCCCTAACCCTAACACTAACCCTAACCCTAACCCTAACCCATACCCTACGCCGTACCCGCACCCCTCCCCGAATCCGTACCCTAAGCCGTACCCTAAGCCTAACCCTAAGCCTAACCCTAACCCTAGGCTACCCTTGACTGCTTCTGCCTCCAATAGATTTCCTAAGCACTAGTGTTTTAAGGAACAGCTTAAAAAGAGAATCCTAATGTGATTTCTTTATAATGGGTGTGTTCCTTATCTTATCCCAGTGTCTAAACTCTTCTCCATGGCTGGACCCCCAAATAATATTCCTTTACGTGCTAAGGGGTATCTAGAGAGTGGGATAGGTTTAATAACTACCCTAACCCTAACGCTTATCCTAACCCTAACCCCTACCCTAACCCTAACACGTACCCTATTCCTAACCCGTACCTTAGACCGAGCCCTAACCCTATCACTAACCCTAACCCTGACCCTAACCCATACCCTACGCCGTACCCGCACCCCTCCCCGTACCCGTATCCTAAGCCGTACCCTAAGCCTAACCCTAAGCCTAACCCTAACCCTAGGCTACCCTTGACTGCTTCTGCCTCCAATAGATTTCCTAAGCACTAGTGTTTTAAGGAACAGCTTAAAAAGAGAATCCTAATGTGATTTCTTTGTAATGGGTGTGTTCCTTATCCCAGTGTCTAAACTCTTCTCCATGGCTGGACCCCCAAATAATATTCCTTTACGTGCTAAGGAGTGTCTAGAGAGTGGGATAGGTTTAATAACTACCCTAACCCTAACACGTACCCTAACCCTAACCCCTACCCTAACCCTAACACGTACCCTAATCCTAACCCGTACCCTAAACCGAGCCCTAACCCTAACACTAACCCTAACCCTAACCCTAACCCATACCCTACGCCGTACCCGCACCCCTCCCCGAACCCGTATCCTAAGCCGTACCCTAAGCCTAACCCTAAGCCTAACCCTAACCCTAGGCTACCCTTGACTGCTTCTGCCTCCAATAGATTTCCTAAGCACTAGTGTTTTAAGGAACAGCATAAAAAGAGAATCCTAATGTGATTTCTTTATAATGGGTGTGTTCCTTATCTTATCCTAGTGTCTAAACTCTTCTCCATGGCTGGACCCCCAAATAATATTCCTTTACGTGCTAAGGGGTATCTAGAGAGTGGGATAGGTTTAATAACTACCCTAACCCTAACGCATACCCTAACCCTAACCCCTACCCTAACCCTAACACGTACCCTAATCCTAACCCGTACCCTAAACCGAGCCCTAACCCTAACACTAACCCTAACCCTAACCCTAACCCATACCCTACGCCGTACCCGCACCCCTCCCCGAACCCGTACCCTAAGCCGTACCCTAAGCCTAACCCTAAGCCTAACCCTAACCCTAGGCTACCCTTGACTGCTTCTGCCTCCAATAGATTTCCTAAGCACTAGTGTTTTAAGAAACAGCTTAAAAAGAGAATCCTAATGTGATTTCTTTATAATGGGTGTGTTCCTTATCTTATCCCAGTGTCTAAACTCTTCTCCATGGCTGGACCCCCATATAATATTACTTTACGTGCTAAGGGGTATCTAGAGAGTGGGATAAGTTTAATAACTACCCTAACCCTATCGCGTACCCTAACCCTAACCCCTACCCTAACCCTAACACGTACCCTAATCCTAACCCGTACCCTAACCCGAGCCCTAACCCTATCACTAACCCTAACCCTAACCCTAACCCATACCCTACGCCGTACCCGCACCCCTCCCCGAATCCGTACCCTAAGCCGTACCCTAAGCCTAACCCTAAGCCTAACCCTAACCCTAGGCTACCCTTGACTGCTTCTGCCTCCAATAGATTTCCTAAGCACTAGTGTTTTAAGGAACAGCTTAAAAAGAGAATCCTAATGTGATTTCTTTATAATGCGTGTGTTCCTTATCTTATCCCAGTGTCTAAACTCTTCTCCATGGCTGGACCCCCAAATAATATTCCTTTACGTGCTAAGGGGTATCTAGAGAGTGGGATAGGTTTAATAACTACCCTAACCCTAACGCGTACCCTAACCCTAACCCCTACCCTAACCCTAACACGTACCCTAATCCTAACCCGTACCCTAAACCGAGCCCTAACCCTAACACTAACCCTAACCCTAACCCTAACCCATACCCTACGCCGTACCCGCACCCCTCCCCGTACCCGTACCCTAAGCCGTACCCTAACCCTAACCCTATGCCTAAACCTAACCCTAGGCTACCCTTGACTGCTTCTGCCTCCAATAGATTTCCTAAGCACTAGTGTTTTAAGGAACAGCTTAAAAAGAGAATCCTAATGTGATTTCTTTATAATGGGTGTGTTCCTTATCTTATCCCAGTGTCTAAACTCTTCTCCATGGCTGGACCCCCAAATAATATTCCTTTACGTGCTAAGGGGTATCTAGAGAGTGGGATAGGTTTAATAACTACCCTAACCCTAACGCGTATCCTAACCCTAACCCCTACCCTAACCCTAACACGTACCCTATTCCTAACCCGTACCTTAAACCGAGCCCTAACCCTATCACTAACCCTAACCCTAACCCTAACCCATACCCTACGCCGTACCCGCACCACTCCCCAAATCCGTACCCTAAGCCGTACCCTAACCTAACCCTAAGCCTAACCCTAACCCTAGGCTACCCTTGACTGCTTCTGCCTCCAATAGATTTCCTAAGCACTAGTGTTTTAAGGAACAGCTTAAAAAGAGAATCCTAATGTGATTTCTTTGTAATGGGTGTGTTCCTTATCCCAGTGTCTAAACTCTTCTCCATGGCTGGACCCCCAAATAATATTCCTTTACGTGCTAAGGAGTGTCTAGAGAGTGGGATAGGTTTAATAACTACCCTAACCCTAACACGTACCCTAACCCTAACCCCTACCCTAACCCTAACACGTACCCTAATCCTAACCCGTACCCTAAACCGAGCCCTAACCCTAACACTAACCCTAACCCTAACCCTAACCCATACCCTACGCCGTACCCGCACCCCTCCCCGAACCCGTATCCTAAGCCGTACCCTAAGCCTAACCCTAAGCCTAACCCTAACCCTAGGCTACCCTTGACTGCTTCTGCCTCCAATAGATTTCCTAAGCACTAGTGTTTTAAGGAACAGCATAAAAAGAGAATCCTAATGTGATTTCTTTATAATGGGTGTGTTCCTTATCTTATCCTAGTGTCTAAACTCTTCTCCATGGCTGGACCCCCAAATAATATTCCTTTACGTGCTAAGGGGTATCTAGAGAGTGGGATAGGTTTAATAACTACCCTAACCCTAACGCGTACCCTAACCCTAACCCCTACCCTAACCCTAACACGTACCCTAATCCTAACCCGTACCCTAAACCGAGCCCTAACCCTAACACTAACCCTAACCCTAACCCTAACCCATACCCTACGCCGTACCCGCACCCCTCCCCGAACCCGTACCCTAAGCCGTACCCTAAGCCTTACCCTAAGCCTAACCCTAACCCTAGGCTACCCTTGACTGCTTCTGCCTCCAATAGATTTCCTAAGCACTAATGTTTTAAGGAACAGCTTAAAAAGAGAATCCTAATGTGATTTCTTTATAATGGGTGTGTTCCTTATCTTATCCCAGTGTCTAAACTCTTCTGCATGGCTGGAGCCCCAAATAATATTCCTTTACGTGCTAAGGGGTGTCTAGAGAGTGGGATAGGTTTAATAACTACCCTAACCCTAACACGTACCCTAACCCTAACCCCTACCCTAACCCTAACACGTACCCTATTCCTAATCCGTAACCTAAACCGAGCCCTAACCCTAACACTAACCCTAACCCTAACCCTAACCCATACCCTACGCCGTACCCGCACCCCTCCCCGAACCCGTACCCTAAGCCGTACCCTAAGCCTAACCCTAAGCCTAACCCTAACCCTAGGCTACCCTTGACTGCTTCTGCCTCCAATAGATTTCCTAAGCACTAGTGTTTTAAGAAACAGCTTAAAAAGAGAATCCTAATGTGATTTCTTTATAATGGGTGTGTTCCTTATCTTATCCCAGTGTCTAAACTCTTCTCCATGGCTGGACCCCCATATAATATTACTTTACGTGCTAAGGGGTATCTAGAGAGTGGGATAGGTTTAATAACTACCCTAACCCTATCGCGTACCCTAACCCTAACCCCTACCCTAACCCTAACACGTACCCTAATCCTAACCCGTACCCTAACCCGAGCCCTAACCCTATCACTAACCCTAACCCTAACCCTAACCCATACCCTACGCCGTACCCGCACCCCTCCCCGAATCCGTACCCTAAGCCGTACCCTAAGCCTAACCCTAAGCCTAACCCTAACCCTAGGCTACCCTTGACTGCTTCTGCCTCCAATAGATTTCCTAAGCACTAGTGTTTTAAGGAACAGCTTAAAAAGAGAATCCTAATGTGATTTCTTTATAATGGGTGTGTTCCTTATCTTATCCCAGTGTCTAAACTCTTCTCCATGGCTGGACCCCCAAATAATATTCCTTTACGTGCTAAGGGGTATCTAGAGAGTGGGATAGGTTTAATAACTACCCTAACCCTAACGCTTATCCTAACCCTAACCCCTACCCTAACCCTAACACGTACCCTATTCCTAACCCGTACCTTAGACCGAGCCCTAACCCTATCACTAACCCTAACCCTAACCCTAACCCATACCCTACGCCGTACCCGCACCCCTCCCCAAATCCGTAACCTAAGCCGTACCCTAACCCTAACCCTAAGCCTAACGCTAACCCTAGGCTACCCTTGACTGCTTCTGCCTCCAATAGATTTCCTAAGCACTAGTGTTTTAAGGAACAGCATAAAAAGAGAATCCTAATGTGATTTCTTTGTAATGGGTGTGTTCCTTATCCCAGTGTCTAAACTCTTCTCCATGGCTGGACCCCCAAATAATATTCCTTTACGTGCTAAGGAGTGTCTAGAGAGTGGGATAGGTTTAATAACTACCCTAACCCTAACACGTACCCTAACCCTAACCCCTACCCTAACCCTAACACGTACCCTAATCCTAACCCGTACCCTAAACCGAGCCCTAACCCTAACACTAACCCTAACCCTAACCCTAACCCATACCCTACGCCGTACCCGCACCCCTCCCCGAACCCGTATCCTAAGCCGTACCCTAAGCCTAACCCTAAGCCTAACCCTAACCCTAGGCTACCCTTGACTGCTT
>NW_026777822.1:0-91639 GCF_028023285.1 Balaenoptera ricei | reverse complement strand
TCATGGAAAGAGCTGCATGCCTCCCTTTCTGCGTGGCTACTCAGGGACTTACCTCGAGGCCAGTACTCACGTTGAGTTTCCCTTTAGCTCTAGAGCGTGGCAGGATGAGCTCCACCACGGCCATCGAAGCACCCAGCTAACCTGGAGAAAACTCATTTTCTTCCCAGAGCCATGCCTACAGTGGCTAGTGGCATGTCAACTGCAGTCAATTTCAATAGCTTCAAGGCAGCATGAATGGAGCTTTCAAAATGGGAAAGCAAGGCTAGTTCCATCAGGACCCCATTTCCACGGGCACACACAGCATACATCCCTGTGCTTTCTAACAAGTCCAAACAGACACAGGTTACCCAGTGGTTCCTTCCTTGAATCAACTCCTCGAAGAAGGGTGTTCTGCAAACAGCAAACTGCGTCTACCAAGGAACGCCCCAGCTAAACCTCCGGGCCCGTGGCTCTTCAAAAGCCTGCAGTGTTACACAAGGAATTGGGCTTTCGTGGCAGTCGGAACACAAGCCGACATTCTCCTGGAGGCAGGGTGACTTCAGGCAGGGGGTCCCAGATCGAATGCGAAGCCGAGGGTTATTCTCAGTGCAGCTCAGAATAGGGCAATGAGTCACACTTGCACGGTATGTTGGACCTGCTAGAAAGGTGTTCGTCGACCAGTGGGAGTGTTGAGGAAATCGAGCTATCCCGAGAAAGAGTGCAGTCTGTTGCCATACCCTCGGCATACACAGAGTGGCTCCGAAGGGCTACGGGCCTGGATGTGGCTTAGCAGGCCCTTGGGGGCCTGAGGCTACTCAGTGTTCTTGCAGGGAATAGGGTGCCCACGCAGGGTTCCTAGATGTCCTGCAAAGCGTACTGACGTTAAAACAATGCAGAGCACCGGCTACGGCCTCCTGTAAACTGCTGCATGCCTCCGCTTCTGCATGGCAATTCAGGGCCTTACCTCGAGACAACTGCTCACGCTGAGTGTCCCGTTAGCGACATAGCATGGTAGGATGCTGACTTTCTCCTGGAGCAGAGAGACTTCAGGTACGAGGTCCTCAAAGAATCCTAAGCAGAGTGTTTTCTCATGGTAGCTCAGACGGGGGCCGTGACGAACACTTCCATGGAACGTCACACTGGCTAGAAATGTGGTCCTGAGGCTGTTCCAGTGCTCTGGAAATGTAGCTCTCTTTAAAAAACGAGCAGCGTGTTGCCCTTCACTCGGCATACACAGAGGACCTCCGAGGGACCGACCTTTGGGCCTCGATGTTGCTCAGCAGGCCCACAGGGGTCTGGAGGTACTCACTGATCTTGGAGGGAAAATGATGCACAACCGAGGGGCCTAGGAGTCCTGAAAAGGGTACTTCCTTTAAAATAAAGCAGAACAGGGGCTTCCTTGGTAACACAGTGGTTGAGAATCTGCCTGCCAATGCAGGGTACACGGGTTCGAGCCCTGGTCTGGGAGGATCCCACAGGCCGCGGGGCAACTGGGCCCGTGAGCCACAACTACTGAGCCTGCGCCTCTGGAGCCTGTGCTCCCCACAAGAGAGGCCGCGATAGTGAGAGGCCTACGCACCGCAATGAAGAGTGACCCCCACTTACCGCAACTGTAGAGGGCCCTAGCACAGAAACGAAGACCCAACATAACAATCAATCAATCAATAAATAAATATCAAAAAAACAATAAAAAATAAAAAAATAAAATAAAATAAAGCAGAACAGTGTCTAAGACCTCATGGAAAGAGTTTCATGCCTCCCTTTCTGCACGGCTACTCAGGGACTTACCTCGAGGCCAGTACTCACGTTGAGTTTCTCTTTAGCTCTAGAGCGTGGCAGGGTGAGCTCCACCCAGGCCATCGAAGCACCCGGCTTACCTAGAGAAAACTCATTTTCTTCCCAGAGCCATGCCTACAGTGGCTAGTGGCCTGTCAACTGCAGTCAATTTCAAGAAGCTTCTAGGCAGCATGAATGGAGCTTTCAAAATGGGAAAGCAAGGCTAGTTCCATCAGGCCCCCATTTCCACGGGCACACGCAGCATACATCCCTGTGCTTTGTAACAAGTCCAAACAGACACAGGTTACCCAGTGGTTCCTTCCCTGAATCAACTCCTCGAAGCAGGGTGTTCTGCATCTAGCGAAATGCCTCAACCAAGGAAATTTCCAGCTAGGCCTCCGGGTCCGTGGCTCTTCAAAAGCCTGCGGTGTTTACCGAGGAACTGGGCTTTAGTTGCAGTCGGAACGCAAGCCCACATTCTCCTGGAGGCAGGGTGACTTCAGGTAGGGGGTCCCAGATCGAATGTGAAGCCGAGGGTTATTTTCAGTGCAGCTCAGAATAGGGCAATGAGTCAGAGTTGCACGGCATGTTGTTCCTGCTACAACAGTGTTTGTGGACCTGTGGGAGTGCTGGGGAAATCAAGCTGTCCCAAGAAAGAGTGCAGTCTTTTGCCTTACACTCGGCATAGACAGAGTGACTCCGAAGGGCTACAGGCCTGGATGTGGCTTAGCAGGCCCATGGGGGCCTGAGGGTCCTCAGTGTTCTTGCAGGGAATAGGGTGCCCACGCGAGGCTCCTAGATGTCCTGCAAAGCGTACTGACGTTAAAATAATGCAGAGAAGGGGATTCACTTGTGGTGCAGTGGTTGGGAATCCACCTGCCGATGTAGGGGACATGGGTTCGAGCCCTGGTCCACCAATATCTCACATGCTGCAGAGGAACTAAGCCCGTGCTCCACAACGACTGAGCCTGTGCTCTAGAGTCCGGGAGCCACAACTACTGAGCCCGCATGCCACAACTACTGAAGTCCATGTGCCTAGAGCCTCTGCTCCACAACAAGAGGAGCCATGATGCTAGTTCTAACCATGGCCCTGACACTGGCCCTAACTAAGGCCCTGACATTACTCCTAACTCAGGCCCTGACAGTGGCCCTAACTAAGGCCCTGAATACTACTCCTATCCCAGGCACTGACAGGATACCTAACGAAGGCTCTGATGCTAGGAGTAACTAAGGCCCTGACACTGTCCCGAACTAAGTTCTTGACATTACTCCTAACTCAGGCTCTGACATGATACCTAACAAAGGCTCTGATGCTAGCCCTAACTAAGGCCGTGAACCTGTCCCTAACTAAGGCCGTGACACTCCACCTAGCTCAGGTCCTGACACTGTCCCTAACAAAGGCCCTGCTGCCGTCAATATCTAAAGTCCTGACACTATCCTGTGCTTATCTCCTGACCCATCTCGTACTAAGGTCCTGAAACTGTCCCTAAGTGAGCCTTGACGCTGTCCCTAAGTGAGGCCCTGAGGCTGTCCCTAACTCAGGCCCTAAAGATAGGCCTCACTTAGGCCCTGTTGCTGTACCTTAGTTAGGCTCTGATGCTATCCCTACATCTAGCCTTGACACTGGTCCTGATTAAGCCCCTGACGCTGGTTCTAACTATGTCCCTGATGCTCTCAATAACTAAGGTCTTCACGCTATCCCTAGCTCATTTCCTGACACTATCCCTGGCCTGGAACCTAACTCTGTCCCGAGCGAATGTCCTGCCCCTTATCCTCCCTGAATCCCTAATGCTCTCCCTAACTAAGGCCCTGACTAGTCCTAACTAAGGCCCTGACACTGTCACTAACTAACGCCCTGACACTACTCCTAACTCAGACCCTGACACTGTCCCTAACTAAGGCCCTGACACTACTCCTAACTCAGTCCCTCACACTGTACCTAGCAAAGGCTCTGATGCTAGTCCTAACTAAGCTCCTGACACTGTCCCTAACTAAGGCCCTGCTGCTGTCAATATCTAAAGTCCTGACACTATCCTGAGCTAATTTCTGCACCCATCTCTTACCAAGTTCCTGAAATTGTCCCTAAATAAGCCCTGACGCTCTCCCTAAGTGAAGCCCTGAGGTTGTCTCTAACAGAAGCCCTAATAATGTCTTTAACAAAGACCCTGATGCTGATCCTAACGAGGCCGTTATGCTCCTCCTAAGTCCTGCCCTGACACAGTCCCTAACTCAGGTGCTAACTGAGAGAGTCCTCAGGTATTCCCTGTCGCTGTACCTTAGTCAGTCTCTGAAGCTGTCCCTACATCAAGCCCTGACACTGGTCCTGAATAAGGCCATGACGCTGCTCCTATATAAGGCCCTGATGCTCTCAATAACTAAGGTCTTCACACTATCCCTAGCCCGTAACTTGGCTCTGTCCCTAGCTAGTGTCCTGCCTCTTATCCTAACTAAGAACCTAATGTGGATCCTACGAAGGCCCTGATGCTACTCGTAAGTCATGCCGATACTGTCCCTAGCTAAGTCCCTGACGCTCGGCCTCACTCAGGCCCTGTCGCTCTCCCTAAGTCAGGCTCTGACATTGTCCCTACCCGAAGCCCTGACGTTGGTCCTAAATAAGGCCCTGATACTGTCAGTAAGGTCTTGACACTATCCCTAAGTCATTTCCTGACACTATCCCTAGACCTTAACCTCATCCTGTCCCTAGCTAATATCCTGCCTCCCATCCTAACTGAAGCCCTATTGCTCTGCCTAACTAAGGCCCTGACTAGTCCTCACTAAGGCCGTGACACTCTCTCTAGCTAAGGCCCAGAAGCTGTCCCAAATACAGACCCTGCGGCCGGCAATAACTAAAGGCCTGACAGTATCCTGAGCTAATATCCTGACCCATCTCTTACCAAGGTCCTGACACTGTCCCTATGTAAGCCCTGATACTGTCCCTAAGTGAAGCCCTGAGTCTGTCCCTAACTCAGGCCCAGATGCAGTACCTAACTCAGACCCTCAAAATGTCTTTGAGACCCTGATGCTCTTCCTAAGTCATGCCCTGACACTGTCCCTAGCTAAGGCCCTGACGCTAGGTCTTACTCAGGTTCCGTCGCTCTCCCTAAGTCAGGCTCTGACGCTGTCCCTACCTGAAGCCCTGACACTAGCCCTAAGTAAGGCCCTGATACTCTCTGTAAGTAAGGTCTTGACGCTCTCCCTAGCTCATTTCCTGACACTATTCCTAGACCTTAACCTAACCCTGTCCCTAGCTAATGTCTTGCCTCTTATGCTAACTAAAGTCCTGATGCTCTCCCTAACTAAGGCCCTGAAATTAGTCCCAAGGCCCTGACACTGTCCCTAACTACGGCCTGGAGGCTTGTCCTAACTCAGGCCCTCACACTGTCCCTAACTAAGGCCCTGACACTACTCCTAACTCAGTCCCTCACACTGTACCTAGCAAAGGCTCTGATGCTAGTCCTAACTAAGCTCCTGACACTGTCCCTAACTAAGGCCCTGCTGCTGTCGATAACTAAAGTCCTGACTCTATCCTGAGCTAATATCCTGACCTATCTCTTACCAATGTACTGACACTGTCCCCAAGTAAGCCCTGACACTGTCCCTAAGTGAGGCCCTGAGGCTGTCCCTAACTAAGGCCCTGACGCCCAGCCTAACTCAAGCCCTCATGCTAGGCCTAACCCTGGCCCTGACATTGTCCCTAACAAAGGCCCTGACCCTAGTCTTACCTTAGGCCCTGATGTTTGGTCTAACTCAGGTTCTGACGCTGTCCCTAACTAAGGCCCTGAAGCTGTCCCTAACGTCAGCCTTGCTGCCGTCAATAACCAATGTGCTGACACTATCCTAAGCTAGTATCTTGATCCATCTCTTACCATGGTCCTGACACTGTCCTGACAAAAGTCCTGATGCCGTCCCAAAGTGTGGCCCTGAGGCTGTCCCTTTGAAGCCCTGTTGCTGTACCTAACTCAGGCCCTGATAATGTCTTTAACTAAGGCCCTGATGCTGATCCTAGCTAAGACCCTGACGCTAGGCCTCACTCAGTCCCTGACTCTGTCCCTAACTCAGGTCCTGACTCTGTCCCTAACTCAGGCCCTGACCCTTTGCCTAACTCAGGTCCTGACACTTTGCCTAACTCAGGCCCTGACACTTTGCCTAACTCAGGTCCTGGCAATAACTTTAACTAAGACCGTGATGCTGATCCTAACTACAGTCCTGATGCTGGTCCTACGTCATGCCCTGACACTCTCCCCAGCTCAGGATCTGATGCTGTCTGTTATATCTTGGTCTCTCCCTTCCTAATTCCCTGAGGCTTTCCATAACTATAGACCTGACACTGTTTCTAACTAACTGCCTGACTCTGGCCCTAACTGATACTGAATAATCAGCCTCTCTGCACCGGTTCCAAATCAAATCTTGAGAACAGTGTTTTGGAAAAATAGAAAAGATTAGTTTTACCACTCTGCCAGCCAATGGAGGACACAGCAGGCTCGTGCCCTCAACAGCTGTGTGTCCCAATGCAGGAAGAGTTGGTGTTTTAGAGTGATGGTTCAAGGGTGTGGTTGCTCATAAGGATCAGTGTGTATGCATGTGTATGCAGGGCCTGCACTCCTTTAATCTGGTCTCAGATAGTTTCTTGATGAGCTCCTCTGGAATGAAGAATGCTAACATCTTCCACTTGTTGGGGGTTTTAGTTCTTTAAGGAGCTCAAAGATATTGTTATGTGTATCCCTTGAGGCAGAACCAGGATCCTGCCACAAGGCTGCACTATTGTTTCTTGACTCTTCTTCCCTGTCTCTGCATCCCCTCACTTCCCTGATTAGCAACTGTTCGAATTTGCCCTTTGGAACTCAGGGAAGGTCCTGGAGTCTCTAGTCTATTCCCTACAAACAAGTTAGGAGGCACACAGAAAGGCTTCTGTGCCCAGGAGACCACAGAGTCCCTCTCAGTTTCACTCCTCCTCTTCTGGATACTCCTCAATATTGAGGAGAACAGATTTTTGACAAGAAAAGGAATAATCATTTCAGATTGAGACATTAATCATAAACTTGGCACAAGAACTCGGTTTTCAGGGGACTCGGTTTTAATCCCCACTTCACTTTTATCTTTCCCCACATCCTTCAAGGAACAGGGTGATGACCGCTCTGGCTACTTCTCGCTGAAATGGGGCGCAGTCCTGCCTAAATCTAGGGGAATGGATACCAAGTTAGAAATATTTGAGTTCCAAGTCCTGTACCTGAGACTCGTATGATTAAGATCTCAGTCCCTTGGTCCCCCATTTTGGCGCAACCAATCCAGTTAAAATAGGAGGGGTAACAACTGAAATTTTAACAGTAAAAATAGATCTCATTCCCTTAGGAATTCAGGAGAATAAGTCTGAAACCTGGTCTGGAACTGGCACTTCAGAGAGGCTTCGCAGCCAGTTGTCTAATTCTACCTAAGTAGGTTTTAACTTCTGATGTAGTATTGATGTATCCATAACAGGAGCTATTGACCACTACACATATGTCTCATCTTTCTATTAGTATCTGATCTAACGTCATTGTTTGAAATGTAATCGTTAAGAGAGGAGTCCTTGAAAACGTACGGTTGCAGCTACCAGCAGACATTGTTTTGAGAATGGCTAGTGGCATCCTGAGTCTGATATAGCTCAGAAATTCAATTTCAACAATACAGGAACGCGGGGACTTACCTGGTGGTTCAGTGGTTAAGACTTCGCCTTCCAACGTAGGGGGTGCCGGTTTGATCCCTGGGCAGGAAGCTAAGATACCACATGCCTCGTGGCCTAAAAACCAAAACATGAAACAGAAACAATATTGTAACAAATTCAATAGACTTAAAAACTGGTCCACATCCAAAAAAAAAAACTTAAAAACAAACAAAAAGAATACAGGAACGCATCTAAATCACATCTACAATGGTCACTTAGGTTTATCTTGGATGTCTGAACCATAGTTACTTTTTGACTGTCAAATGCATTCCCCTCCTCAATGCCAAAGCAGATGTACAATTCATATCCAAAAGGCCAAAAAACAGGCCACTTTGGTCAGTAAAATTTAAGTTAAACCATGTAGAAGCCAGAGTGACTTCCTCACACCTCAATACGTGAAGAGTTTTTTTCCCTTTTGATTACAAGTCTTTCAATAGAAAGCATTGATGATCAAAATGTCAATCCGTCCGTGCCAGAATGATTCAGCTGTTTGGCCCAGGTGTAGATCATGGCCCTCAGTGCTAGGCCTCCTTTATATTTGCCTAGTTAATCCACATTGGGGGAATACTGATCAGGTATCATGAACATGCTCAGAGGTATGTTAATGAGAAAATGCTTTATATAGGCCATACATTTTATTATTCATACCCAATTGTCACACAAGCATTGTACATGTGCTTTTAGCAGTAGACCTAAAGCAAACAGTGATACATCATGAGTAATTACATTCTGATAACTTCACTAGGTAATTTTCCTTTCCTCTTAAACATCAGGGCAAAATGAAGCCAACACAGTAACTTTCATAAATACACACTTCAGTACAGAGGTGTCATTTACCCAATTGCTCCAAGTCCTAAGTAGCTTCAGGTGAAGGACTTCCCTGTGTCTGGGAAACACAGATCAAAGCCAGTAATAAAAAAACAAAAACACTATAACCATATTCACCAGTTCACTCAGTAACCAATCCTTTTGTTAACTTTTTATGAAGCCATCCGATTCTCCATTAAGATTTTTCATTTCTTACCCAGTTTGGCATTATCATATGAAATTTATCAGAGACCTGTGCTTGCCAAAAGGTCCTTCACATAGATCTTCTTGAAGATGGAGCAGTTTTGCAAAGTGTTAGAGCACAACAGTAACTATCTATAAATCACATAAAGACTTAAAACGTCATGGTTAAACATTTGATCACAATGTAAATGACAAAAGAAACCATTATTGCTGTGACGTACAACATTTAAAAATGACTAGAATTATGACTGATCAAATTTTACCAGGACATACTAGATTTTTAGGAATTCCATGTAATTTAACATACTAATCAAACATTTCTCTCTGAGATGGCTCAAGGGCCTTCTAAAGCATCTCCAAGTTAGCTGGAGATCAAAAGAACTGTTAGAATTGGCCAAACAACACTCATTCACTGAACCAAAGTAAAGAGATTTCAAACAAAAATACAGATCACAGACACAGGCAAAAAAACTCACAAGCTGTCCACAATCAAAAACAGCATTCCAAGAAAACTTTGGAGGGAGAAACAAAATCCAGGCTTGCTCTAACCCACTTCCAACAAAATCCATCTTAGAAAATCCTGGTCATGCACAACTCTTTCCTCAGTGTTCCCTTTTCACAAATGTTCATCACTTCTGTATCCATCTTATGTTGCCCCTTATTTTTTTCCACATTCAGACACAACCAGCTCTAGTGCAAAGTGACTTTCCTTTCTCTTTGTACCATCAGCCTGTTACCTAGCTGCTCACTTTCTTTATTATGTAGCTTCATAAATGCTTGAACATACAGAACTTCTGTCTTTCTCTTCCTGTGACAAAATAACTAGCTGAAGGATAGTATAGTCATTTAGGCTACCATTCAAAGACCACCTTTCCGCATTTTTCAAGAAGGTATCCATACACTGGCCAGACAAAATTACAATAGAATTTCATTCTTTTCTTAGTCTTAGGTTTACAACTATAGGTTGACCAGTCTGCCAGGATTTTGCCCACTGGCTATCAGATGGAACTGAAGAAGAAGCACTTCTTATGTCTGAACCATAGAACACTCAAATGTGGGCTAAGAACAAAACAAAATCCTAACCACCAATGGAAGCCTCAAACCAAAGGAACCAGAAACCAAACAGAAACCAAACAGCACAAGACTCAAATCACCTTCCAAGTCTCAACTTAGCCTGTGACCTCTGTCCAAGTGGTGCACCTTCCAAATGAGATTTCCTGGAATGAAAAGTCACTCAAATGGGAACCAAGGTTCCCCCAAATGTACAGGGCTAAAAGGACCTCAGACTGCATGCCAGGGGAGTTACCACATGCTGGCTGAGGTGCTGCAACATCCCAAATGCTATTTTTCTGGTTCCCCCAAATAATCCCTTGGAGTAGGACATTCGGGGCAGTCGAGGCAGGAGGAAGAGAGGAATGTCCTCAGGCAAAGATGGCCTCGGCAGCTGCTAGGGTGGTCCCTCTTCCACCATCGACTCCTGCCCCAGAGTTCTAACTGCTGGGATGACTGGGGCTCGGCCTTTCCAGGCAATGGTCCCACGTGGTCTGGCCTCTAAAGGAATTCTCCAACCCTACACTCTCTCGAAAGAGGCTGGCGTGGAGAAAATCTCAGTGTCCAATCAAGTCAGGGGACCCACAGGGGCCATCCCCAAGTCAGTCCCACACTGGGTACTAAATTTGATGTCGAAAACTCGGCCTCTGTGCACCAGTGCCAAATCGAATCTCAGAGAGAGAGGTTTGGAGGAAGTAGAAAAGAATAGCTTTACTGCTCTGACAGCCAAAGGGGGACACAGAAAACTCATGCCCTCAAAAACCGTGCGTCCCAATGCAGGAGGATCTGGTGAGGAATTTAACAGAAATGGTTTAAGGACACATTTGATCCTAAGGAGTAGTGTGTGCACAGGGCCTTAACTCACTTTAATCTGGCCTCAGATGATCTCTTGATGAGCTTCTCTGGAATGAAGAACACGAAAATCTTCTATTTTGCGGGGGTTTTAGGTTGGTAAAGCGCCCAAAGATACTCTTAAGCGTATCCCTTGAGGCAAAACCAGGATCCTGCCCCAAGGCTGCACTGCTGTTTCTTGACTCTTCCTCCCTTGTCTCTGCATCCCCTCCCTTCCCTGATTAGCAACTATTCGAATCTGCCCTTTGGAACTCAGGGAAGGTCCTGGAGTCTCAAGCCTAACTAAGGCCCTGACACTACTCCTAACTCAGCCACTGACACTGTACCTAACAAAGGCTCTGATGCAAATCCTAACTCAGGCCCTGACACTGTCTCTAACTAAGGCCCTGCTGCCGTCAATATTTAAGTCCTGACATTATCCTGAGCTAATACCCTGACCCTGATCTTACCAAGGTACTGAAACTGTCCCAAACTAAGCCCCTGGTGCTGTCCCTAAGTGAGACCCTGAGGCTGTCCCTAACAGAGGCCCTGATAATGTCTTTAACGAAGACCCTAAGGCTGATCCTACAGAGGCCCTTATGCTGCTCCTAGGTCATGCCCTGACACTGTCACTCACTCAGGCCCTAAAGATAGGCCTCACTTAGGCCCTGTTGCTGTACCTTAGTTAGGCTCTGACGCTGTCCGTACGTGAAGCCCTGACACTGGTCCTGATGAAGGCCCTGACGCTGGTCCTAACTAAGGCCCTGATGCTCTCAATAACTAAGGTCTTCACCCTATCCCTAGCTCACATCCTGACACTACCACTGGCCTGGAACCTGACTCTGTCCCGAGCTAATGTCCTGCCCCGTATCCTCACCGAAGCCGTAATGCTCTCCCTAACTAAGGCCCAGACTAGTCCTAATTAAGGCCCTGACACTGTCCCTAACTAAGGCCCGGAATCTATCTCTAATATAGGCCCTGCTGCCGGCAATAACTAAAATCCGGACACTATCCTGAGCTAATATCCTGACCCATTTCTAACCAAGGTCCTGACACCGTCCCTAAGAAAGCCCTGTTGCTGTCCCTAAGTGAAGACCTGAGGCTGTCCGTAACTCAGACCCTAAAGCTATGCCTAACTGAGGCCTTGACGCTGTGACTAACTCAGGCCCTGATCATGTCTGTAACTAAGACACTAAAGCTGATGCAACAAAGGCCGTGATGCTGCTCCTACATCATGCCCTGACAGGGTCCCCAGCTAAGGGCCTGACGCTAGGCCTCACTCAGGCCCTGTCGCTCTCCCAGAGTCAGGCACTGACGCTGTCCCTACCTGAAGCCCTGACACTGGTCCTAAATAAGGCCCTGATACTGTAACTAAGCTCTTGACACTATCCCTAGGTCATTTCCTAACACGATACCTGGACTTTACCTTAACCCTGTCCCTAGCAAATGTCCTGCCTCTTATGCTAACTGAAGCCCTTATGCTGTGCCTAACTCAGGCCCTGAATTTAGTCCCAAGGCCGTGACACTGTCCGTAACTAAGGCCTAGATGCTCGTCCTAAATCTGGCCCAGAACTGTCCCTAACTAATGCCTTAACACTATTCCTAACTCAGGCCCTGACACGGTACCTAACAGAGGCTCTGATGCTAGTCCTAACGCAGGCCCTGACACTGTCTCTAACTAAGGCCCTGCTGCCGTCAATATCTAAAGTCCTGACATTATCCTGAGCTAATATCCTCACCCATGTCTTACTAAGGTCCTGAAACTGTCCCAAAGTAAACCCTGACGCTGTCCCTAAGTGAGGCCCTAAGGCTGCCCCTAACAGAGGCCCTGAGAATGTCTTTAACGAAGACCCGAATGCTGATCCTACAGAGGCCCTTATGCTGCTCCTAAGTCATGCCCTGACACTGTCCCTAGGTAAGGTCCTGATGCTAGGCCTCACTCAGGCCCTGTCGCTCTCCCTACGTCAGGCTCTGACGCTATCCCTACCTGAAGCCCTGACACTGGTCCTAAATTAGGCCCTGATGCCCTAAGTAACTAAGGTCTTGACACTATCCCTAGGTCATGTCCTGACACTATCCCTAGACCTTAACCTAATCTTGTCTTTAGGTAATGTCGAGCCTCCTATGCTAACTAAATCCCTGACGCTGTCCCTAACTAAGGCCCTGACACTACACCTAACTCAGTCCCTGACACTGTCCCTAAGGTCCTGACACTACTCCTCACTCAGTCTCTGACACTGTACCTAAGAAAGGCTCTGACGTTAGTCCTAACTCAGGCCCTGGCGCTGTCTCTAACTAAGGCCCTGCTGCCATCAATATCTAAAGTCCTGACATTATCCTGAGCTAATATCCTGACTGATGTCTTACCAAGGTCCTGAAACTGTCCCAAAGTAAGCCCTGATGCTGTCCCTAAGTGAGGCCCTGAGGCTGTCCCTAACAGAGGCCCTGATGTCTTTAACGAATACCCTAATGCTGATCCTACAGAGGCCCTTATACTGCTCCTAAGTCATGCCCTGACACTGTCCCTAACTCAGGCCCTAAAGATAGGCCTCACTTAGGCCCTGTTGCCGTACCTTAGTTAGGCTCTGACACTGTCCGTTCGTGAAGTCCCGACACTGGTCCTGATTAAGGCCCTGACGCTGTTCCTAACTAAGGCCCTGATGTTCTCAATAACTAAGGCCTTCACGCTATCCCTAGCTCATTTCCTGACACTTTCCCTGGCCTTGAACCTGACTGTGTCTGGAGCTAATGTCCTGCTTCTTATCCTCACTGAAACCCTAATGCTCTCGATAACTAAGGCCCTGACTAGTCCTAACTAAGGCCCTGACACTGTCCCTAACTAAGGCCCGGAATCTATCTCTAATATAGGCCCTGCTGCCGGCAATAACTAAAACCCTGACACTATCCTGAGCTAATATCCTGACCCATCTCTAACCAAGGTCCTGACACCGTCCCTAAGAAAGCCCTGTCGCTGTCCCTAACTCAGGCCCTCAAACTATCCCTAACTGAGGCCTTGACACTGTGACTAACTCAGGCCCTGATCATGTCTAAAGATACCCTAATGCTTATTCAGCCAAGGCCCTGATGCTGCTACTAAGTCATGACCTGACAGGGTCCCCAGCTAAGGCCCTGATGCTAGGCCTCACTCAGTACTTGTCACTCTCCCTAAGTCAGCCTCTGATGCTGGCCCTACCTGAAGCCCTGACACTGGTTCTAAATAAGGCCCTGATACTCTCAGTAACTAAGGTCTTGACACTATCCCTAGCTCATTTCCTGACACTATCCCTAGACCTTAACTTCACCTTGTCCCTAGCTAATGTCTTGCCTCTTATGCTAACTAAATCCCTGATGCTGTCCCTAACTAAGGCCCTGAAATTAGTCCCGAGGCCATGACCCTGTCCCTAACTGAGGCCTGGAGGCTGTCCTTAACAAAGGCCCTCAACTTATCTTTAACTGAGGCCCTGACACTCTCCCTCACTAAGGATTGAGGCTGTCTCTATCTAAGGCTCTGAGTCTGTCTTTAACTAATGGCCTCATTCTTTCCCTAACAAAGGCCCTGACACAGTCCCTAACTAAGGCCCTGACACGGTCCCTAATAACATGAGCTGTCCCTCATTAATGCCCTGATGCGGCCCATAAATGATGTACTGAAGACGGCACTAAGGTCCAGACGATGTCACTAATGACCCAAAATGTCTCTTACTAAGGCCCTCAAATTACCTCTGAGGCCCTAAAGATGTCCATAACTAAGTCCCTGACACTATCTCTAACTAAGACCCTCAAGTTATCTTTAACTGAGGCCATGACAGTGTCCCTAACAAAGAACTTGACACTGTCTCTAACTAAGGCCCTGAGTCTGTCTTTACCTAACGGCCTCACTCTTTCCCCAACTACTCCCTGACGTTGCCCCTAACCAAGGCCCTGACGGTGTGCCTAATTGCCTGAGCTGTCTTTCACTAATACCCTGACCCTGTCCATAACTAACGCCCTGATGATGTCCCTAATGAACAGCCTGAAGTGTCTCTTACTAAAGTCCTCAAGTTTTCTCTGAGGCCCTGACACTCTCCCTAATTAAGGCCTTGACACTGTCTTTAAGTAATGGCCTGATGCAGTTCCTACCTGAGATGTTGATGCTCTCACTAAGACCCTGAAGTCTCTACCTGAGAAGCTGACACTGTCTGTAACTGATTTCCTGACTTTTTCCTTAACTAACATCCTAATTTTGCCCCTAAATAACACCCTGACACTGGTCCTAACTACGGCCCTGATGCTGAACCTATCTAAGGCCCTGACGATGTCCCTAATAGACTTAGATGTCCCTCACTGTGGTCCTGATCCTGTCCATTACTAAGGCCCTGAAGATGTGCCTAAGTACGTCTCTGACCCTGTCCTAAGGCCCTGACCCTCTTCCTAACTAAGGGCCTTGACGCTGTCTCTACAGAAGGCCCTGACACTGCCCCTAAATAACGGCCTGACACTGGTCCCAAGTATGGACCTGATCCTGTCCATAACTAAGCCCCTGAAGATGTCCCTCATTAAGTCTCTGACACTGCCCTTAATAAGCCCGACACTGTCCCTAGCTAATGGCCTAAGCTATAACTTACAAAGTCCCTAACACTATCCCCAAGATGCTGACACCCTTCCTAACTTAGGCTTTGATGCTGCCCCTTAGTGCCTAAGCGGTGACAAAATAACACCCTGATTCTATTACTAAGGCCCTGAATATATCCCTAAGAAAGTCTCTGAAGTGTCCCTAACTAACGGCCTAATCTGTCTCTTACTAAGGCCCTCACGTTATCTCTGAGGGCCTAACAACACTGTCCCTAAGGCCCTGTTGCTGGCCCTAACTAATGTCCTGATGCTGAACCTGAGGCCCTGATGCTCTTCCTAACTAAGGCCTTGATGCCGATTCTACCTGAGGCCCTAAAACTGTCTGTAACTAATGACCTGACTCTTTCCCTAACTAACACCCTAATTTTGTCCCTCATTAATGCCCTGACACTGGTCGACACTACAGCCCTGATGCTGACCCAATCTAAGGCCTTGATGATGTCCCTAATAGCCTTAAATGTCCCTCACTGTTGGCCTGACCCTGTCCCTAACCAAGGCCCTGACCCTCTTCCTAACTAAGGCTGTGATGACGTCTCTACCTGAGGCACTGACACTGTCTATAATAACGGCCGACTCTTTCCCTAACACCCTGATGCTGCCCCTAATAGCCTCATGTATCTCTCAATATTGCCCTGATCCTGTTCATAACTAAGGCCCTGAATATGTCCCTAAGTATGTCTCTGACGCTGCCCTTAACTAAGGCCCTGATGCTCTCTCTACCTAAGGCACTGACACTATCTATAATAATGGCATGACTCTTTCCCTAACTAACACCCTGATGCTATCCCTAAAAAAGATTTTAAAAATAAAGGACAAAAACAAGAAAACTACCCCAGTACAACTTATAAATATGAATGTAAAAATCTATCACACAATAATAGCAACATGAAACCAACAGAACTTTAAATGGATAAAGCCATAAGCAAGTATCTCTACACCAGGAATTTCAGGTTGCTCAACATATGAAAAGTAAGCAATGTATTCAACCACAATAATGGTGTGAAGTAAAAACACATAATCATATCAATTAATGCAAAAAATCTACAATGAAAATCCAGTGTTATTTCATGAAAAACACTCAAGAAAGCAGGAATAAAAGGAAAGTTGTTCAATATGGAAAAGAGTAGTACAAAAAGCCACAGCAAACATCATGCTCAACGTTAAAGATTGAAAGATTTACTCCTGAAATCAGGAACAGGGCCAGGAAGCTGGCCTTCATCACCGTTACTCAATAGTGTACTGGAAGTTCTACCCAGAATCTTGAGGAAAGAAATAAAAGGCTTCCATGCGTGAATGGAAAAATTAAAACCGGGTCTCTTCACAGAACATAGGTCACATCATCTTATATATGAAACTACCTATAATCAGCAAAGAAATTATTTGAGCTAATCAACTAATTAATAAGCAAAGTTATAGAACAAAATATCAATTCATGAAAATCGATCTTATATGCATAAGCTGGCAAAAAATAATCTGAAAAAGAATTTATGAGAACAATTCCATTTTTAAGAATGTCAACATCAATATTTAGGAGTATATTTAATCAAGGTACAAGACTTGTTTTTATGTATGTAAAGTTGTATGTTTGAAATTACTGGAAAGTCAATTACTTTTCAAAACATCATGTATGTCAACAGCATGCCAGAAAAGCAGAGAAAACATCAAACTTCCATATAGGAGCCAAGCCTTACCCAGATCCAGTTCACCCAAAGTCCACATGTCATTTAGAGGCACTGTGGGAAGGTTATATTAGGAGCCGCTGTCCTCCGTGTTGTGGACGACCTGGATATGGTAGAAACAGTGGGATTTTTGAATTCCAATTTTCCACTTCATTCCACAAAAAAACTATTAGAACTAATAAATCAATTCAGTAAAGTTGCAAAATCAATACACAGAAATCAGTTGCCTTTCTAAACACTAATAATGAACCATCAGAAAGAGAAACAAAGCAACCCTATTTACAACTGCATCAAAAAGAACAAAATACCTGGGAATAAAGTCAACCAAGGAGGTGAAAGACCTGCACACTGAAAACTTGAAGACATTGATGAAGACATTGCAAAACACACCAATAAATGAAAAGATATCCTGTTCTCATGGAATGGAACAATTAATATTGTTAAAATATCCATGCTACCCAAAGCAGTGGACACAGTGAATGCAATCCCTCCCAAAATTCCATGGTATTTTCCCCCAAAATAGAGCAAATCCTCCTAATATCTGTGGGGAACCACACAGGACCCCAAATAGCCAAAGAAACCCTGAAAAAAGAGAACTGGCTGGAGGCATCTCCCTCCCTGACGTCACGCTCTGCTGAGAAGCTACGGTCACCAAAACAGTGTGGAACTGGCTCAAAACGGGCACAGGGACCAGAGGAACAGGACAGAGAGCCCAGAATTCAACCCACACGGACGGGGTCGGTGAATTTATGACACAGGGACCAAGGACACACCAAGGAGCGCGACACGCCCCACGATAAATGGTGCTGGGAAAACTGGACGCCCCATAACTCACGCTGGCTACCCTGCACACAAACCTGACCAAACACCCAGCTTTCCACGCCAAGCCCTCCCTCGCTCACACGAAGACGGACCCCCTCAACGGTCAGTCGCCCACAGGAAGCTTCTCCCCACTTTTCCTCACCGTCTCTTCACCTTTTCCTCAGGCATCACCTGGGTCCTCAGGAAACCTAGTTCCCTAGTCAGCGTGGACGCAGCCCCATTTTGTCCTGAAGCCGAAACCCCAGCGAGTCCTGAGGAGACGGAGACCGAGCTCCTCTCAGCAGAGACGCTGAGCCGGGCGTCCTACCCGAAGGCCCCCGCCCCCGCCCCCGCGCCTGAGGCGGCTCAACTCCTCTCAGCTGTCCTCACAATCGAGTTCGCAGGGAACGAGCATGCGCTGTGGGTCAGAGAGGCGAACTCGGCGCCACCCTGTGGTCAGTGCAGGAAGTGCAGGCCGCGCCTCCCTCACAGGTCACTGGAGGCAGCGTGCCCTACTGACAGGACTGCTGAATCCATTAAACTGGAAACTCAAACGAAAATGGAGTCTCTATCCCAAAAGTTTTCTAAAAGTAGTTAAGGAACAATTCATTGGAAACCATTTGGAATGAAGTGAATGTAGATGCAAACTTTACAACTTATACCAAATTCACTCAAAGTTATTCAGAGGCAAATTTTATTTTAGTTTATAATTTATGTTTGGCTGCATTGGGTCTTCGTTGCTGCATGTGGGCTTGCTCTAGTTGCGTCGAGCGGGGCTACTCTTCGTTGTGGTGCACGGGCTTCTCATTGCGGTGGCTTCTCTTGTGGGCGAGCACGGGCTCTAGGCGCGCAGGCTTCAGTAGTTGTGCCGCGCAGGCTTGGTTGCTCTGCGGCATGTGGGAGCTTCCCGGACCCGGGCTCGAGCCCGTGTCCCCTGCATTGGCAGGCGGACTCTTAACCACTGCGTCACCAGGGAAGTCCCCACAGACAAACTTTAAATACAAAACTATTCAAGGGGCTTCCCTGGTGGCGCAGTGGTTGAGAATCTGCCTGCCAACGCAGCGGACACGGGTTCGAGCCCTGGTCCGGGAAGCTCCCACATGCCGCGGAGCAACTAGCCCCGTGAGCCACAACTCCTGAGCCTGCGCGTCTGGAGCCTGTGCTCCGCAACAAGGGAGGCCGCGATAGTGAGAGGCCCGCGCACCGCGATGAAGAGTGGCCCCCGCTTGCCACAACTAGAGAAAGCCTTCGCACAGAAACGAAGACCCAACACAGCCAAAAATAAATTAATTAATTCATCAATTTAAAAAGAAAGCTGTCTCTCAAATTTAACTTCCAGAATATATTCAGGAAAAACGCATACGCCCTTTTTGCCCAACCAAAGAAGCGGGCAATGCAAATCAACACTACAGAGAGGTATCACTTCGAATCAGAAAAAAGGACCATCCTCACAAAGGGTAAAAACCAGATATGCAGGACAAGGAGAGGAGAAAAGGGAGCCTTGTTACGCTGAAGGGGGGGAATGTAAATTGCCAACGGCCACTCTGGAGAAGTGTGCTGTGTTTCCTGAAGCATCTAAAAAACAGAGCTACAAAGCATAGGGCGCTTCCACTCATGGGCCTATATGTTGGCAAAACCAAAAATCCACAGGATGCAGGCACCCCGTTTACTGCTGCTATGTTTACAACAGCCTCGACTTGGGTACAACTTCATAGTCCTTGGAAGGAAAAAACGGTGAAAGAAAATTTGGTACTTAAGCACAACGGAATATTACTCAGCCCTGAAATCAATGAAATGAGGCCAGTTGCAGCAACTCAGGGGGACTTATGTAAGGTCATTGAGAGTGAAATAAGTTAGACAGCAAGAGAAACTTATCATGAGATATCACTTATAAAGGGAATCTAAAAATCGCCAACCATGAACTGAATTACAAACAGAACACCATCACACATTTACAAAACACACTTACGGCTGCTTAAGGGGAAAAGTGTGGTGCGGTGATGCATAAACCAGGAGGTTGAAATTGGCACAGATACCGTTCCATACGCCAATAATGTAATCGCCAAGACATACTCATGGTTCAAGGAACTGGACTCAGCACACTCTATTCACAGAAAAAACATATATCTGACTACTAGAAACTAGAAAAGAACTTATTGATGTCTCTCTGTAAGTGACTCAGGTGGATGTACAGCACCAAGAAACACAACATTGCAAATCAGCTACACCCCGTTGTAAAAATTAATTGTAAAAAAAGAAAGACAGTGAGAGAGAGAGGAATTCTCACAAAATTCAATCAGGGGCTGTGATGCAACTGGACTGACCACATCTACACTCACAGCTCAATGGGACGTAAGGCTGGACACCCTAACCCTAAACCCTAGCCCGAACCCTAACCCAACCCTAACCCTACCTTAACCGTAACCCTAACCCAACACTAACCCTAACCCTAAACCTAAACCCTAACCCTAACCCAACCCTACGCCTAACCCTAACCCCTAGCCCTAGCCCTAGCCCTAACCCTGACCCTAACCCCTAACCCTTAACCCCTAACCCCTAACCCTACCCAAGTTCACAAGTAAACTTCTCGCCCACCTGGAGAGAGTGATTTCATTTGAAAGAGTAAAGACACAATCAGCTCAGTAATTGGCCACGGGGGCTGCAGGGGCCAAGGCTAACCCGAGCTGGAGGAACGTGGGTGCCTGCCTGGATGCTCAGAGGCCAAGGGCTGTCCTGAGACCTGCTTGGACACCCGTGCAGATGGAACAAAGGATCCGTCCAGTCCCAGGAGGGCCCCACCAGCCCTCACGAACGCAACACCAGACTTCCCTGGTGGCGCAGTGGTTAAGAATCCACCTGCCAATGCAGGGGACACGGGTTTGAGCCCTGGTCCGGGAAGATACCACATGCTGTGGAGCAACTAAGCCCGTGCACCACAACTACTGAGCCTGCGCTCTAGAACCCGCGAGCCCCGACTGCTGAAGCCCACGCGCTTAGAGCCTGTGCTCTGCAACAAGAGAAGCCACCGCAATGAGAAGCCCCCACTCGCCGCAACTAGAGAAAGCCTCCGGGCAGCAGTGCAGACCCAACACAGCCCAAAATTAATTAATGGATTAATTAATTAAGGAAAAAAAAAAAAAGGCAGCACCTGGGGGCTGGCAGACTGAGGCACCAAGTCTTCCATCACGTCTACTTAGTATCCTGCATGTCAGGGCCATGCTGGACCTGGGGCTGCCCAGACAGAGTGGGGCCTGCATCACCCTTCCCAGGAGGGAGGGTGGAGGGAAACCCTGCATGACCTCTGAGGCCCTAAGAACCCTTGACTAAGGCTGAGCTCAATTTGAAACAGTGGGTGACCAGAGCAGACATTTCATTCGTCTATCAATGAGAATCCAGCACTGGAGGAGCAGCAAACAATGGCCTCGCTCAACCTTGACGCTAATCCTGACATGGACCCTAACCCTAAACTCTGATCCTGACCCTAAGCCCTGACCTAACCTTAGCCTAACCCGTACCCTAAACCTGTACCTTACCCTAACCCATGCTCTACCCGCATCCTACCTGTACCCCAATTCTCACCCATACCCTAACACCCACTCTAACACAGAACCCTAACACCCTGAGACCGAAACCATAAACCTTAACCAATAAGCAAAACCATAACCATAACCAAACCATAAAATATAGTCATTAACCATACCCATAAATACCTCATTAACCATAAAACTTAAACCATAACAGCAGCCATAAACCATACACAGCCCCAACCCTCACACCAGCCCCAGCCCTAATGCTAACCCTCCAAACCACTTCCACCAAGCCAAGTCTAATCAGATTATACAAATACATCTCGAAAAAGAAAACTGGGGAATACTCTGGTGGCCCAGTGGTTAGGACTCTGTGCTTTCACTGCCAAGGGCTCGGGTTCGATCCCTGACTGGGGAACTAAGATCCCACAAGCCATGGGACGTGGCCAAAATAAATAAATAATTAAAATGAAATAAAACCACTATTTTAAAAAAGATTTTAAAAATAAAGGACAAAAACAAGAAAACTACCCCAGTACAACTTATAAATAGGAACGTAAAAATCTATCACACAATAATAGCAACATGAAACCAACAGAACTTTAAATGGATAATGCCATAAGCAAGTATCTCTACACCAGAAATTTCAGGTTGCTCAACATATGAAAAGTAAGCAATGTATTCAACCACAATAATGGTGTGAAGTAAAAACACATAATCATATCAATTAATGCAAAACATCTACAATGAAAATCCAGTGTTATTTCATGAAAAACACTCAAGAAAGCAGGAATAAAAGGAAATTTGCTCAATATGGAAAAGAGTAGTACAAAAAGCCACAGCAAACATCATGCTCAACGTTAAAGACTGAAAGATTTACTCCTGAAATCAGGAACAGGGCCAGGAAGCTGGCCTTCATCACCGTTACTCAACAGTGTACTGGAAGTTCTACCCAGAATCTTGAGGAAAGAAAGAAAAGGCATCCATGGGTGAATGGAAAAATTAAAACCGTGTCTCTTCACAGAACATAGGTCCCATCATCTTATATATAAGACTACCTATAATCAGCAAAGAAATTATTTGAGCTAATCAACTCATTAATAAGCAAAGTTATAGAACAAAATATCAATTCATGAAAATCTATCTTATGTGCATACGCTGGCAAAAAATAATCTGAAAAAGAATTTATGAAAACAATTCCATTTTTAAGAATGTCAACATCAATATTTAGGAGTATATTTAATCAAGGTACGAGACTTGTTTTTATGTATGTAAAGTTGTATGTTTGAAATTACTGGAAAGTCAATTACTTTTCAAAACATCATGTATGTCAACAGCATGCCAGAAAAGCAGAGAAAACATCAAACTTCCATATAGAAGCCAAGCCTTACCCAGATCCAGTTCACCCAAAGTCCACATGTCATTTAGAGGCACTGTGGGAAGGTTATATTAGGAGCCGCTGTCCTCCGTGTTGTGGACGACCTGGATATGGTAGAAACAGTGGGATTTTTGAATTCCAATTTTCCACTTCATTCCACAAAAAAACTATTAGAACTAATAAATCAATTCAGTAAAGTTGCAAAATCAATACACAGAGATCAGTTGCCTTTCTAAACACTAATAATGAACCATCAGAAAGAGAAACAAAGCAACCCTATTTACAACTGCATTCAAAAAGAACAAAATACCTGGGAATAAAGTCAACCAAGGAGGTGAAAGACCTGCACACTGAAAACTTGAAGACATTGATGAAGACATTGCAAAACACACCAATAAATGGAAAGATATCCTGTTCTCATGGAATGGAACAATTAATATTGTTAAAATATCCATGCTACCCAAAGCAGTGGACACAGTGAATGCAATCCCTCCCGAAATTCCATGGTATTTTCCCCCAAAATAGAGCAAATCCTCCTAATATCTGTGGGGAACCACAAAGGACCCCAAATAGCCAAAGAAACCCTGAAAAAAGAGAACGGGCTGGAGGCATCTCCCTCCCTGACGTCACGCTCTGCTGAGAAGCTACGGTCACCAAAACAGTGTGGAACTGGCTCAAAACGGGCACAGGGACCAGAGGAACAGGACAGAGAGCCCAGAATTCAACCCACACAGACGGGGTCGGTGAATTTATGACACAGGGACCAAGGACACACCAAGGAGCGCGACACGCCCCACGATAAATGGTGCTGGGAAAACTGGACGCCCCATAACTCACGCTGGCTACCCTGCACACAAACCTGACCAAACACCCAGCTTTCCACGCCAAGCCCTCCCTCGCTCACACGAAGACGGACCCCCTCAACGGTCAGTCGCCCACAGGAAGCTTCTCCCCACTTTTCCTCACCGTCTCTTCACCTTTTCCTCAGGCATCACCTGGGTCCTCAGGAAACCTAGTTCCCTAGTCAGCGTGGAGGCAGCCCCACTTTGTCCTGAAGCCGAAACCCCAGCGAGTCCTGAGGAGACGGAGACCGAGCTCCTCTCAGCAGAGACGCTGAGCCGGGCGTCCTACCAGAAGGCCCCCGCCCCCGCCCCCGCCCCCGCCCCCGCGCCTGAGGCGGCTCAACTCCTCTCAGCTGTCCTCACAATCGAGTTCGCAGGGAACGAGCATGCGCTGTGGGTCAGAGAGGCGAACTCGGCGCCACCCTGTGGTCAGTGCAGGAAGTGCAGGCCGCGCCTCCCTCACAGGTCACTGGAGGCAGCGTGCCCTACTGACAGGACTGCTGAATCCATTAAACTGGAAACTCAAACGAAAATGGAGTCTCTATCCCAAAAGTTTTCTAAAAGTAGTTAAGGAACAATTCATTGGAAACCATTTGGAATGAAGTGAATGTAGATGCAAACTTTACAACTTATACCAAATTCACTCAAAGTTATTCAGAGGCAAATTTTATTTTAGTTTATAATTTATCTTTGGCTGCATTGGGTCTTCGTTGCTGCATGTGGGCTTGCTCTAGTTGCGTCGAGCGGGGCTACTCTTCGTTGTGGTGCACGGGCTTCTCATTGCGGTGGCTTCTCTTGTGGGCGAGCACGGGCTCTAGGCGCGCAGGCTTCAGTAGTTGTGCCGCGCAGGCTTGGTTGCTCTGCGGCATGTGGGAGCTTCCCGGACCCGGGCTCGAGCCCGTGTCCCCTGCATTGGCAGGCGGACTCTTAACCACTGCGTCACCAGGGAAGTCCCCACAGACAAACTTTAAATACAAAACTATTCAAGGGGCTTCCCTGGTGGCGCAGTGGTTGAGAATCTGCCTGCCAACGCAGCGGACACGGGTTCGAGCCCTGGTCCGGGAAGCTCCCACATGCCGCGGAGCAACTAGCCCCGTGAGCCACAACTCCTGAGCCTGCGCGTCTGGAGCCTGTGCTCCGCAACAAGGGAGGCCGCGATAGTGAGAGGCCCGCGCACCGCGATGAAGAGTGGCCCCCGCTTGCCACAACTAGAGAAAGCCTTCGCACAGAAACGAAGACCCAACACAGCCAAAAATAAATTAATTAATTCATCAATTTAAAAAGAAAGCTGTCTCTCAAATTTAACTTCCAGAATATATTCAGGAAAAACGCATACGCCCTTTTTGCCCAACCAAAGAAGCGGGCAATGCAAATCAACACTACAGAGAGGTATCACTTCGAATCAGAAAAAAGGACCATCCTCACAAAGGGTAAAAACCAGATATGCAGGACAAGGAGAGGAGAAAAGGGAGCCTTGTTACGCTGAAGGGGGGGAATGTAAATTGCCAACGGCCACTCTGGAGAAGTGTGCTGTGTTTCCTGAAGCATCTAAAAAACAGAGCTACAAAGCATAGGGCGCTTCCACTCATGGGCCTATATGTTGGCAAAACCAAAAATCCACAGGATGCAGGCACCCCGTTTACTGCTGCTATGTTTACAACAGCCTCGACTTGGGTACAACTTCATAGTCCTTGGAAGGAAAAAACGGTGAAAGAAAATTTGGTACTTAAGCACAACGGAATATTACTCAGCCCTGAAATCAATGAAATGAGGCCAGTTGCAGCAACTCAGGGGGACTTATGCAAGGTCATTGAGAGTGAAATAAGTTAGACAGCAAGAGAAACTTATCATGAGATATCACTTATAAAGGGAATCTAAAAATCGCCAACCATGAACTGAATTACAAACAGAACACCATCACACATTTACAAAACACACTTACGGCTGCTTAAGGGGAAAAGTGTGGTGCGGTGATGCATAAACCAGGAGGTTGAAATTGGCACAGATACCGTTCCATACGCCAATAATGTAATCGCCAAGACATACTCATGGTTCAAGGAACTGGACTCAGCACACTCTATTCACAGAAAAAACATATATCTGACTACTAGAAACTAGAAAAGAACTTATTGATGTCTCTCTGTAAGTGACTCAGGTGGATGTACAGCACCAAGAAACACAACATTGCAAATCAGCTACACCCCGTTGTAAAAATTAATTGTAAAAAAAGAAAGACAGTGAGAGAGAGAGGAATTCTCACAAAATTCAATCAGGGGCTGTGATGCAACTGGACTGACCACATCTACACTCACAGCTCAATGGGACGTAAGGCTGGACACCCTAACCCTAAACCCTAGCCCGAACCCTAACCCAACCCTAACCCTACCTTAACCGTAACCCTAACCCAACACTAACCCTAACCCTAAACCTAAACCCTAACCCTAACCCAACCCTACGCCTAACCCTAACCCCTAGCCCTAGCCCTAGCCCTAACCCTGACCCTAACCCCTAACCCTTAACCCCTAAGCCCTAACCCTACCCAAGTTCACAAGTAAACTTCTCGCCCACCTGGAGAGAGTGATTTCATTTGAAAGAGTAAAGACACAATCAGCTCAGTAATTGGCCACGGGGGCTGCAGGGGCCAAGGCTAACCCGAGCTGGAGGAACGTGGGTGCCTGCCTGGATGCTCAGAGGCCAAGGGCTGTCCTGAGACCTGCTTGGACACCCGTGCAGATGGAACAAAGGATCCGTCCAGTCCCAGGAGGGCCCCACCAGCCCTCACGAACGCAACACCAGACTTCCCTGGTGGCGCAGTGGTTAAGAATCCACCTGCCAATGCAGGGGACACGGGTTTGAGCCCTGGTCCGGGAAGATACCACATGCTGTGGAGCAACTAAGCCCGTGCACCACAACTACTGAGCCTGCGCTCTAGAACCCGCGAGCCCCGACTGCTGAAGCCCACGCGCTTAGAGCCTGTGCTCTGCAACAAGAGAAGCCACCGCAATGAGAAGCCCCCACTCGCCGCAACTAGAGAAAGCCTCCGGGCAGCAGTGCAGACCCAACACAGCCCAAAATTAATTAATGGATTAATTAATTAAGGAAAAAAAAAAAAAAAGGCAGCACCTGGGGGCTGGCAGACTGAGGCACCAAGTCTTCCATCACGTCTACTTAGTATCCTGCATGTCAGGGCCATGCTGGACCTGGGGCTGCCCAGACAGAGTGGGGCCTGCATCACCCTTCCCAGGAGGGAGGGTGGAGGGAAACCCTGCATGACCTCTGAGGCCCTAAGAACCCTTGACTAAGGCTGAGCTCAATTTGAAACAGTGGGTGACCAGAGCAGACATTTCATTCGTCTATCAATGAGAATCCAGCACTGGAGGAGCAGCAAACAATGGCCTCGCTCAACCTTGACGCTAATCCTGACATGGACCCTAACCCTAAACTCTGATCCTGACCCTAAGCCCTGACCTAACCTTAGCCTAACCCGTACCCTAAACCTGTACCTTACCCTAACCCATGCTCTACCCGCATCCTACCTGTACCCCAATTCTCACCCATACCCTAACACCCACTCTAACACAGAACCCTAACACCCTGAGACCGAAACCATAAACCTTAACCAATAAGCAAAACCATAACCATAACCAAACCATAAAATATAGTCATTAACCATACCCATAAATACCTCATTAACCATAAAACTTAAACCATAACAGCAGCCATAAACCATACACAGCCCCAACCCTCACACCAGCCCCAGCCCTAATGCTAACCCTCCAAACCACTTCCACCAAGCCAAGTCTAATCAGATTATACAAATACATCTCGAAAAAGAAAACTGGGGAATACTCTGGTGGCCCAGTGGTTAGGACTCTGTGCTTTCACTGCCAAGGGCTCGGGTTCGATCCCTGACTGGGGAACTAAGATCCCACAAGCCATGGGACGTGGCCAAAATAAATAAATAATTAAAATGAAATAAAACCACTATTTTAAAAAAGATTTTAAAAATAAAGGACAAAAACAAGAAAACTACCCCAGTACAACTTATAAATAGGAACGTAAAAATCTATCACACAATAATAGCAACATGAAACCAACAGAACTTTAAATGGATAATGCCATAAGCAAGTATCTCTACACCAGAAATTTCAGGTTGCTCAACATATGAAAAGTAAGCAATGTATTCAACCACAATAATGGTGTGAAGTAAAAACACATAATCATATCAATTAATGCAAAACATCTACAATGAAAATCCAGTGTTATTTCATGAAAAACACTCAAGAAAGCAGGAATAAAAGGAAATTTGCTCAATATGGAAAAGAGTAGTACAAAAAGCCACAGCAAACATCATGCTCAACGTTAAAGACTGAAAGATTTACTCCTGAAATCAGGAACAGGGCCAGGAAGCTGGCCTTCATCACCGTTACTCAACAGTGTACTGGAAGTTCTACCCAGAATCTTGAGGAAAGAAAGAAAAGGCATCCATGGGTGAATGGAAAAATTAAAACCGTGTCTCTTCACAGAACATAGGTCCCATCATCTTATATATAAGACTACCTATAATCAGCAAAGAAATTATTTGAGCTAATCAACTCATTAATAAGCAAAGTTATAGAACAAAATATCAATTCATGAAAATCTATCTTATGTGCATACGCTGGCAAAAAATAATCTGAAAAAGAATTTATGAAAACAATTCCATTTTTAAGAATGTCAACATCAATATTTAGGAGTATATTTAATCAAGGTACGAGACTTGTTTTTATGTATGTAAAGTTGTATGTTTGAAATTACTGGAAAGTCAATTACTTTTCAAAACATCATGTATGTCAACAGCATGCCAGAAAAGCAGAGAAAACATCAAACTTCCATATAGAAGCCAAGCCTTACCCAGATCCAGTTCACCCAAAGTCCACATGTCATTTAGAGGCACTGTGGGAAGGTTATATTAGGAGCCGCTGTCCTCCGTGTTGTGGACGACCTGGATATGGTAGAAACAGTGGGATTTTTGAATTCCAATTTTCCACTTCATTCCACAAAAAAACTATTAGAACTAATAAATCAATTCAGTAAAGTTGCAAAATCAATACACAGAGATCAGTTGCCTTTCTAAACACTAATAATGAACCATCAGAAAGAGAAACAAAGCAACCCTATTTACAACTGCATTCAAAAAGAACAAAATACCTGGGAATAAAGTCAACCAAGGAGGTGAAAGACCTGCACACTGAAAACTTGAAGACATTGATGAAGACATTGCAAAACACACCAATAAATGGAAAGATATCCTGTTCTCATGGAATGGAACAATTAATATTGTTAAAATATCCATGCTACCCAAAGCAGTGGACACAGTGAATGCAATCCCTCCCGAAATTCCATGGTATTTTCCCCCAAAATAGAGCAAATCCTCCTAATATCTGTGGGGAACCACAAAGGACCCCAAATAGCCAAAGAAACCCTGAAAAAAGAGAACGGGCTGGAGGCATCTCCCTCCCTGACGTCACGCTCTGCTGAGAAGCTACGGTCACCAAAACAGTGTGGAACTGGCTCAAAACGGGCACAGGGACCAGAGGAACAGGACAGAGAGACCAGAATTCAACCCACACAGACGGGGTCGGTGAATTTATGACACAGGGACCAAGGACACACCAAGGAGCGCGACACGCCCCACGATAAATGGTGCTGGGAAAACTGGACGCCCCATAACTCACGCTGGCTACCCTGCACACAAACCTGACCAAACACCCAGCTTTCCACGCCAAGCCCTCCCTCGCTCACACGAAGACGGACCCCCTCAACGGTCAGTCGCCCACAGGAAGCTTCTCCCCACTTTTCCTCACCGTCTCTTCACCTTTTCCTCAGGCATCACCTGGGTCCTCAGGAAACCTAGTTCCCTAGTCAGCGTGGAGGCAGCCCCACTTTGTCCTGAAGCCGAAACCCCAGCGAGTCCTGAGGAGACGGAGACCGAGCTCCTCTCAGCAGAGACGCTGAGCCGGGCGTCCTACCAGAAGGCCCCCGCCCCCGCCCCCGCCCCCGCCCCCGCGCCTGAGGCGGCTCAACTCCTCTCAGCTGTCCTCACAATCGAGTTCGCAGGGAACGAGCATGCGCTGTGGGTCAGAGAGGCGAACTCGGCGCCACCCTGTGGTCAGTGCAGGAAGTGCAGGCCGCGCCTCCCTCACAGGTCACTGGAGGCAGCGTGCCCTACTGACAGGACTGCTGAATCCATTAAACTGGAAACTCAAACGAAAATGGAGTCTCTATCCCAAAAGTTTTCTAAAAGTAGTTAAGGAACAATTAATTGGAAACCATTTGGAATGAAGTGAATGTAGATGCAAACTTTACAACTTATACCAAATTCACTCAAAGTTATTCAGAGGCAAATTTTATTTTAGTTTATAATTTATGTTTGGCTGCATTGGGTCTTCGTTGCTGCATGTGGGCTTGCTCTAGTTGCGTCGAGCGGGGCTACTCTTCGTTGTGGTGCACGGGCTTCTCATTGCGGTGGCTTCTCTTGTGGGCGAGCACGGGCTCTAGGCGCGCAGGCTTCAGTAGTTGTGCCGCGCAGGCTTGGTTGCTCTGCGGCATGTGGGAGCTTCCCGGACCAGGGCTCGAGCCCGTGTCCCCTGCATTGGCAGGCGGACTCTTAACCACTGCGTCACCAGGGAAGTCCCCACAGACAAACTTTAAATACAAAACTATTCAAGGGGCTTCCCTGGTGGCGCAGTGGTTGAGAATCTGCCTGCCAACGCAGGGGACACGGGTTCGAGCCCTGGTCCGGGAAGCTCCCACATGCCGCGGAGCAACTAGCCCCGTGAGCCACAACTCCTGAGCCTGCGCGTCTGGAGCCTGTGCTCCGCAACAAGGGAGGCCGCGATAGTGAGAGGCCCGCGCACCGCGATGAAGAGTGGCCCCCGCTTGCCACAACTAGAGAAAGCCTTCACACAGAAACGAAGACCCAACACAGCCAAAAATAAATTAATTAATTCATCAATTAAAAAAGAAAGCTGTCTCTCAAATTTAACTTCCAGAATATATTCAGGAAAAACGCATACGCCCTTTTTGCCCAACCAAAGAAGCGGGCAATGCAAATCAACACTACAGAGAGGTATCACTTCGAATCAGAAAAAAGGACCATCCTCACAAAGGGTAAAAACCAGATATGCAGGACAAGGAGAGGAGAAAAGGGAGCCTTGTTACGCTGAAGGGGGGGAATGTAAATTGCCAACGGCCACTCTGGAGAAGTGTGCTGTGTTTCCTGAAGCATCTAAAAAACAGAGCTACAAAGCATAGGGCGCTTCCACTCATGGGCCTATATGTTGGCAAAACCAAAAATCCACAGGATGCAGGCACCCCGTTTACTGCTGCTATGTTTACAACAGCCTCGACTTGGGTACAACTTCATAGTCCTTGGAAGGAAAAAACGGTGAAAGAAAATTTGGTACTTAAGCACAACGGAATATTACTCAGCCCTGAAATCAATGAAATGAGGCCAGTTGCAGCAACTCAGGGGGACTTATGCAAGGTCATTGAGAGTGAAATAAGTTAGACAGCAAGAGAAACTTATC
Organism: Balaenoptera ricei; assembly: GCF_028023285.1. Classification (NCBI taxonomy): domain Eukaryota; kingdom Metazoa; phylum Chordata; class Mammalia; order Artiodactyla; family Balaenopteridae; genus Balaenoptera; species Balaenoptera ricei. Next base: position 60,882 of record NW_026777822.1, on the reverse strand, counting down.
ATGAGATATCACTTATAAAGGGAATCTAAAAATCGCCAACCATGAACTGAATTACAAACAGAACACCATCACACATTTACAAAACACACTTACGGCTGCTTAAGGGGAAAAGTGTGGTGCGGTGATGCATAAACCAGGAGGTTGAAATTGGCACAGATACCGTTCCATACGCCAATAATGTAATCGCCAAGACATACTCATGGTTCAAGGAACTGGACTCAGCACACTCTATTCACAGAAAAAACATATATCTGACTACTAGAAACTAGAAAAGAACTTATTGATGTCTCTCTGTAAGTGACTCAGGTGGATGTACAGCACCAAGAAACACAACATTGCAAATCAGCTACACCCCGTTGTAAAAATTAATTATAAAAAAAGAAAGACAGTGAGAGAGAGAGGAATTCTCACAAAATTCAATCAGGGGCTGTGATGCAACTGGACTGACCACATCTACACTCACAGCTCAATGGGACGTAAGGCTGGACACCCTAACCCTAAACCCTAGCCCGAACCCTAACCCAACCCTAACCCTACCTTAACCGTAACCCTAACCCAACACTAACCCTAACCCTAAACCTAAACCCTAACCCTAACCCAACCCTACGCCTAACCCTAACCCCTAGCCCTAGCCCTAGCCCTAACCCTGACCCTAACCCCTAACCCTTAACCCCTAAGCCCTAACCCTACCCAAGTTCACAAGTAAACTTCTCGCCCACCTGGAGAGAGTGATTTCATTTGAAAGAGTAAAGACACAATCAGCTCAGTAATTGGCCACGGGGGCTGCAGGGGCCAAGGCTAACCCGAGCTGGAGGAACGTGGGTGCCTGCCTGGATGCTCAGAGGCCAAGGGCTGTCCTGAGACCTGCTTGGACACCCGTGCAGATGGAACAAAGGATCCGTCCAGTCCCAGGAGGGCCCCACCAGCCCTCACGAACGCAACACCAGACTTCCCTGGTGGCGCAGTGGTTAAGAATCCACCTGCCAATGCAGGGGACACGGGTTTGAGCCCTGGTCCGGGAAGATACCACATGCTGTGGAGCAACTAAGCCCGTGCACCACAACTACTGAGCCTGCGCTCTAGAACCCGCGAGCCCCGACTGCTGAAGCCCACGCGCTTAGAGCCTGTGCTCTGCAACAAGAGAAGCCACCGCAATGAGAAGCCCCCACTCGCCGCAACTAGAGAAAGCCTCCGGGCAGCAGTGCAGACCCAACACAGCCCAAAATTAATTAATGGATTAATTAATTAAGGAAAAAAAAAAAAAAAGGCAGCACCTGGGGGCTGGCAGACTGAGGCACCAAGTCTTCCATCACGTCTACTTAGTATCCTGCATGTCAGGGCCATGCTGGACCTGGGGCTGCCCAGACAGAGTGGGGCCTGCATCACCCTTCCCAGGAGGGAGGGTGGAGGGAAACCCTGCATGACCTCTGAGGCCCTAAGAACCCTTGACTAAGGCTGAGCTCAATTTGAAACAGTGGGTGACCAGAGCAGACATTTCATTCGTCTATCAATGAGAATCCAGCACTGGAGGAGCAGCAAACAATGGCCTCGCTCAACCTTGACGCTAATCCTGACATGGACCCTAACCCTAAACTCTGATCCTGACCCTAAGCCCTGACCTAACCTTAGCCTAACCCGTACCCTAAACCTGTACCTTACCCTAACCCATGCTCTACCCGCATCCTACCTGTACCCCAATTCTCACCCATACCCTAACACCCACTCTAACACAGAACCCTAACACCCTGAGACCGAAACCATAAACCTTAACCAATAAGCAAAACCATAACCATAACCAAACCATAAAATATAGTCATTAACCATACCCATAAATACCTCATTAACCATAAAACTTAAACCATAACAGCAGCCATAAACCATACACAGCCCCAACCCTCACACCAGCCCCAGCCCTAATGCTAACCCTCCAAACCACTTCCACCAAGCCAAGTCTAATCAGATTATACAAATACATCTCGAAAAAGAAAACTGGGGAATACTCTGGTGGCCCAGTGGTTAGGACTCTGTGCTTTCACTGCCAAGGGCTCGGGTTCGATCCCTGACTGGGGAACTAAGATCCCACAAGCCATGGGACGTGGCCAAAATAAATAAATAATTAAAATGAAATAAAACCACTATTTTAAAAAAGATTTTAAAAATAAAGGACAAAAACAAGAAAACTACCCCAGTACAACTTATAAATAGGAACGTAAAAATCTATCACACAATAATAGCAACATGAAACCAACAGAACTTTAAATGGATAATGCCATAAGCAAGTATCTCTACACCAGAAATTTCAGGTTGCTCAACATATGAAAAGTAAGCAATGTATTCAACCACAATAATGGTGTGAAGTAAAAACACATAATCATATCAATTAATGCAAAACATCTACAATGAAAATCCAGTGTTATTTCATGAAAAACACTCAAGAAAGCAGGAATAAAAGGAAATTTGCTCAATATGGAAAAGAGTAGTACAAAAAGCCACAGCAAACATCATGCTCAACGTTAAAGACTGAAAGATTTACTCCTGAAATCAGGAACAGGGTCAGGAAGCTGGCCTTCATCACCGTTACTCAACAGTGTACTGGAAGTTCTACCCAGAATCTTGAGGAAAGAAAGAAAAGGCATCCATGGGTGAATGGAAAAATTAAAACCGTGTCTCTTCACAGAACATAGGTCCCATCATCTTATATATAAGACTACCTATAATCAGCAAAGAAATTATTTGAGCTAATCAACTCATTAATAAGCAAAGTTATAGAACAAAATATCAATTCATGAAAATCTATCTTATGTGCATACGCTGGCAAAAAATAATCTGAAAAAGAATTTATGAAAACAATTCCATTTTTAAGAATGTCAACATCAATATTTAGGAGTATATTTAATCAAGGTACGAGACTTGTTTTTATGTATGTAAAGTTGTATGTTTGAAATTACTGGAAAGTCAATTACTTTTCAAAACATCATGTATGTCAACAGCATGCCAGAAAAGCAGAGAAAACATCAAACTTCCATATAGAAGCCAAGCCTTACCCAGATCCAGTTCACCCAAAGTCCACATGTCATTTAGAGGCACTGTGGGAAGGTTATATTAGGAGCCGCTGTCCTCCGTGTTGTGGACGACCTGGATATGGTAGAAACAGTGGGATTTTTGAATTCCAATTTTCCACTTCATTCCACAAAAAAACTATTAGAACTAATAAATCAATTCAGTAAAGTTGCAAAATCAATACACAGAGATCAGTTGCCTTTCTAAACACTAATAATGAACCATCAGAAAGAGAAACAAAGCAACCCTATTTACAACTGCATTCAAAAAGAACAAAATACCTGGGAATAAAGTCAACCAAGGAGGTGAAAGACCTGCACACTGAAAACTTGAAGACATTGATGAAGACATTGCAAAACACACCAATAAATGGAAAGATATCCTGTTCTCATGGAATGGAACAATTAATATTGTTAAAATATCCATGCTACCCAAAGCAGTGGACACAGTGAATGCAATCCCTCCCCAAATTCCATGGTATTTTCCCCCAAAATAGAGCAAATCCTCCTAATATCTGTGGGGAACCACAAAGGACCCCAAATAGCCAAAGAAACCCTGAAAAAAGAGAACGGGCTGGAGGCATCTCCCTCCCTGACGTCACGCTCTGCTGAGAAGCTACGGTCACCAAAACAGTGTGGAACTGGCTCAAAACGGGCACAGGGACCAGAGGAACAGGACAGAGAGCCCAGAATTCAACCCACACGGACGGGGTCGGTGAATTTATGACACAGGGACCAAGGACACACCAAGGAGCGCGACACGCCCCACGATAAATGGTGCTGGGAAAACTGGACGCCCCGTAACTCACGCTGGCTACCCTGCATACAAACCTGACCAAACACCCAGCTTTCCACGCCAAGCCCTCCCTCGCTCACACGAAGACGGACCCCCTCAACGGTCAGTCGCCCACAGGAAGCTTCTCCCCACTTTTCCTCACCGTCTCTTCACCTTTTCCTCAGGCATCACCTGGGTCCTCAGGAAACCTAGTTCCCTAGTCAGCGTGGAGGCAGCCCCACTTTGTCCTGAAGCCGAAACCCCAGCGAGTCCTGAGGAGACGGAGACCGAGCTCCTCTCAGCAGAGACGCTGAGCCGGGCGTCCTACCCGAAGGCCCCCGCCCCCGCCCCCGCCCCCGCCCCCGCCCCCGCGCCTGAGGCGGCTCAACTCCTCTCAGCTGTCCTCACAATCGAGTTCGCAGGGAACGAGCATGCGCTGTGGGTCAGAGAGGCGAACTCGGCGCCACCCTGTGGTCAGTGCAGGAAGTGCAGGCCGCGCCTCCCTCACAGGTCACTGGAGGCAGCGTGCCCTACTGACAGGACTGCTGAATCCATTAAACTGGAAACTCAAACGAAAATGGAGTCTCTATCCCAAAAGTTTTCTAAAAGTAGTTAAGGAACAATTCATTGGAAACCATTTGGAATGAAGTGAATGTAGATGCAAACTTTACAACTTATACCAAATTCACTCAAAGTTATTCAGAGGCAAATTTTATTTTAGTTTATAATTTATGTTTGGCTGCATTGGGTCTTCGTTGCTGCATGTGGGCTTGCTCTAGTTGCGTCGAGCGGGGCTACTCTTCGTTGTGGTGCACGGGCTTCTCATTGCGGTGGCTTCTCTTGTGGGCGAGCACGGGCTCTAGGCGCGCAGGCTTCAGTAGTTGTGCCGCGCAGGCTTGGTTGCTCTGCGGCATGTGGGAGCTTCCCGGACCAGGGCTCGAGCCCGTGTCCCCTGCATTGGCAGGCGGACTCTTAACCACTGCGTCACCAGGGAAGTCCCCACAGACAAACTTTAAATACAAAACTATTCAAGGGGCTTCCCTGGTGGCGCAGTGGTTGAGAATCTGCCTGCCAACGCAGGGGACACGGGTTCGAGCCCTGGTCCGGGAAGCTCCCACATGCCGCGGAGCAACTAGCCCCGTGAGCCACAACTCCTGACCCTGCGCGTCTGGAGCCTGTGCTCCGCAACAAGGGAGGCCGCGATAGTGAGAGGCCCGCGCACCGCGATGAAGAGTGGCCCCCGCTTGCCACAACTAGAGAAAGCCTTCGCACAGAAACGAAGACCCAACACAGCCAAAAATAAATTAATTAATTCATCAATTAAAAAAGAAAGCTGTCTCTCAAATTTAACTTCCAGAATATATTCAGGAAAAACGCATACGCCCTTTTTGCCCAACCAAAGAAGCGGGCAATGCAAATCAACACTACAGAGAGGTATCACTTCGAATCAGAAAAAAGGACCATCCTCACAAAGGGTAAAAACCAGATATGCAGGACAAGGAGAGGAGAAAAGGGAGCCTTGTTACGCTGAAGGGGGGAATGTAAATTGCCAACGGCCACTCTGGAGAAGTGTGCTGTGTTTCCTGAAGCATCTAAAAAACAGAGCTACAAAGCATAGGGCGCTTCCACTCATGGGCCTATATGTTGGCAAAACCAAAAATCCACAGGATGCAGGCACCCCGTTTACTGCTGCTATGTTTACAACAGCCTCGACTTGGGTACAACTTCATAGTCCTTGGAAGGAAAAAACGGTGAAAGAAAATTTGGTACTTAAGCACAACGGAATATTACTCAGCCCTGAAATCAATGAAATGAGGCCAGTTGCAGCAACTCAGGGGGACTTATGTAAGGTCATTGAGAGTGAAATAAGTTAGACAGCAAGAGAAACTTATCATGAGATATCACTTATAAAGGGAATCTAAAAATCGCCAACCATGAACTGAATTACAAACAGAACACCATCACACATTTACAAAACACACTTACGGCTGCTTAAGGGGAAAAGTGTGGTGCGGTGATGCATAAACCAGGAGGTTGAAATTGGCACAGATACCGTTCCATACGCCAATAATGTAATCGCCAAGACATACTCATGGTTCAAGGAACTGGACTCAGCACACTCTATTCACAGAAAAAACATATATCTGACTACTAGAAACTAGAAAAGAACTTATTGATGTCTCTCTGTAAGTGACTCAGGTGGATGTACAGCACCAAGAAACACAACATTGCAAATCAGCTACACCCCGTTGTAAAAATTAATTGTAAAAAAAGAAAGACAGTGAGAGAGAGAGGAATTCTCACAAAATTCAATCAGGGGCTGTGATGCAACTGGACTGACCACATCTACACTCACAGCTCAATGGGACGTAAGGCTGGACACCCTAACCCTAAACCCTAGCCCGAACCCTAACCCAACCCTAACCCTACCTTAACCGTAACCCTAACCCAACACTAACCCTAACCCTAAACCTAAACCCTAACCCTAACCCAACCCTACGCCTAACCCTAACCCCTAGCCCTAGCCCTAGCCCTAACCCTGACCCTAACCCCTAACCCTTAACCCCTAACCCCTAACCCTACCCAAGTTCACAAGTAAACTTCTCGCCCACCTGGAGAGAGTGATTTCATTTGAAAGAGTAAAGACACAATCAGCTCAGTAATTGGCCACGGGGGCTGCAGGGGCCAAGGCTAACCCGAGCTGGAGGAACGTGGGTGCCTGCCTGGATGCTCAGAGGCCAAGGGCTGTCCTGAGACCTGCTTGGACACCCGTGCAGATGGAACAAAGGATCCGTCCAGTCCCAGGAGGGCCCCACCAGCCCTCACGAACGCAACACCAGACTTCCCTGGTGGCGCAGTGGTTAAGAATCCACCTGCCAATGCAGGGGACACGGGTTTGAGCCCTGGTCCGGGAAGATACCACATGCTGTGGAGCAACTAAGCCCGTGCACCACAACTACTGAGCCTGCGCTCTAGAACCCGCGAGCCCCGACTGCTGAAGCCCACGCGCTTAGAGCCTGTGCTCTGCAACAAGAGAAGCCACCGCAATGAGAAGCCCCCACTCGCCGCAACTAGAGAAAGCCTCCGGGCAGCAGTGCAGACCCAACACAGCCCAAAATTAATTAATGGATTAATTAATTAAGGAAAAAAAAAAAAAAGGCAGCACCTGGGGGCTGGCAGACTGAGGCACCAAGTCTTCCATCACGTCTACTTAGTATCCTGCATGTCAGGGCCATGCTGGACCTGGGGCTGCCCAGACAGAGTGGGGCCTGCATCACCCTTCCCAGGAGGGAGGGTGGAGGGAAACCCTGCATGACCTCTGAGGCCCTAAGAACCCTTGACTAAGGCTGAGCTCAATTTGAAACAGTGGGTGACCAGAGCAGACATTTCATTCGTCTATCAATGAGAATCCAGCACTGGAGGAGCAGCAAACAATGGCCTCGCTCAACCTTGACGCTAATCCTGACATGGACCCTAACCCTAAACTCTGATCCTGACCCTAAGCCCTGACCTAACCTTAGCCTAACCCGTACCCTAAACCTGTACCTTACCCTAACCCATGCTCTACCCGCATCCTACCTGTACCCCAATTCTCACCCATACCCTAACACCCACTCTAACACAGAACCCTAACACCCTGAGACCGAAACCATAAACCTTAACCAATAAGCAAAACCATAACCATAACCAAACCATAAAATATAGTCATTAACCATACCCATAAATACCTCATTAACCATAAAACTTAAACCATAACAGCAGCCATAAACCATACACAGCCCCAACCCTCACACCAGCCCCAGCCCTAATGCTAACCCTCCAAACCACTTCCACCAAGCCAAGTCTAATCAGATTATACAAATACATCTCGAAAAAGAAAACTGGGGAATACTCTGGTGGCCCAGTGGTTAGGACTCTGTGCTTTCACTGCCAAGGGCTCGGGTTCGATCCCTGACTGGGGAACTAAGATCCCACAAGCCATGGGACGTGGCCAAAATAAATAAATAATTAAAATGAAATAAAACCACTATTTTAAAAAAGATTTTAAAAATAAAGGACAAAAACAAGAAAACTACCCCAGTACAACTTATAAATAGGAACGTAAAAATCTATCACACAATAATAGCAACATGAAACCAACAGAACTTTAAATGGATAATGCCATAAGCAAGTATCTCTACACCAGAAATTTCAGGTTGCTCAACATATGAAAAGTAAGCAATGTATTCAACCACAATAATGGTGTGAAGTAAAAACACATAATCATATCAATTAATGCAAAACATCTACAATGAAAATCCAGTGTTATTTCATGAAAAACACTCAAGAAAGCAGGAATAAAAGGAAATTTGCTCAATATGGAAAAGAGTAGTACAAAAAGCCACAGCAAACATCATGCTCAACGTTAAAGACTGAAAGATTTACTCCTGAAATCAGGAACAGGGCCAGGAAGCTGGCCTTCATCACCGTTACTCAACAGTGTACTGGAAGTTCTACCCAGAATCTTGAGGAAAGAAAGAAAAGGCATCCATGGGTGAATGGAAAAATTAAAACCGTGTCTCTTCACAGAACATAGGTCCCATCATCTTATATATAAGACTACCTATAATCAGCAAAGAAATTATTTGAGCTAATCAACTCATTAATAAGCAAAGTTATAGAACAAAATATCAATTCATGAAAATCTATCTTATGTGCATACGCTGGCAAAAAATAATCTGAAAAAGAATTTATGAAAACAATTCCATTTTTAAGAATGTCAACATCAATATTTAGGAGTATATTTAATCAAGGTACGAGACTTGTTTTTATGTATGTAAAGTTGTATGTTTGAAATTACTGGAAAGTCAATTACTTTTCAAAACATCATGTATGTCAACAGCATGCCAGAAAAGCAGAGAAAACATCAAACTTCCATATAGAAGCCAAGCCTTACCCAGATCCAGTTCACCCAAAGTCCACATGTCATTTAGAGGCACTGTGGGAAGGTTATATTAGGAGCCGCTGTCCTCCGTGTTGTGGACGACCTGGATATGGTAGAAACAGTGGGATTTTTGAATTCCAATTTTCCACTTCATTCCACAAAAAAACTATTAGAACTAATAAATCAATTCAGTAAAGTTGCAAAATCAATACACAGAGATCAGTTGCCTTTCTAAACACTAATAATGAACCATCAGAAAGAGAAACAAAGCAACCCTATTTACAACTGCATTCAAAAAGAACAAAATACCTGGGAATAAAGTCAACCAAGGAGGTGAAAGACCTGCACACTGAAAACTTGAAGACATTGATGAAGACATTGCAAAACACACCAATAAATGGAAAGATATCCTGTTCTCATGGAATGGAACAATTAATATTGTTAAAATATCCATGCTACCCAAAGCAGTGGACACAGTGAATGCAATCCCTCCCCAAATTCCATGGTATTTTCCCCCAAAATAGAGCAAATCCTCCTAATATCTGTGGGGAACCACAAAGGACCCCAAATAGCCAAAGAAACCCTGAAAAAAGAGAACGGGCTGGAGGCATCTCCCTCCCTGACGTCACGCTCTGCTGAGAAGCTACGGTCACCAAAACAGTGTGGAACTGGCTCAAAACGGGCACAGGGACCAGAGGAACAGGACAGAGAGCCCAGAATTCAACCCACACGGACGGGGTCGGTGAATTTATGACACAGGGACCAAGGACACACCAAGGAGCGCGACACGCCCCACGATAAATGGTGCTGGGAAAACTGGACGCCCCGTAACTCACGCTGGCTACCCTGCACACAAACCTGACCAAACACCCAGCTTTCCACGCCAAGCCCTCCCTCGCTCACACGAAGACGGACCCCCTCAACGGTCAGTCGCCCACAGGAAGCTTCTCCCCACTTTTCCTCACCGTCTCTTCACCTTTTCCTCAGGCATCACCTGGGTCCTCAGGAAACCTAGTTCCCTAGTCAGCGTGGAGGCAGCCCCACTTTGTCCTGAAGCCGAAACCCCAGCGAGTCCTGAGGAGACGGAGACCGAGCTCCTCTCAGCAGAGACGCTGAGCCGGGCGTCCTACCCGAAGGCCCCCGCCCCCGCCCCCGCCCCCGCCCCCGCGCCTGAGGCGGCTCAACTCCTCTCAGCTGTCCTCACAATCGAGTTCGCAGGGAACGAGCATGCGCTGTGGGTCAGAGAGGCGAACTCGGCGCCACCCTGTGGTCAGTGCAGGAAGTGCAGGCCGCGCCTCCCTCACAGGTCACTGGAGGCAGCGTGCCCTACTGACAGGACTGCTGAATCCATTAAACTGGAAACTCAAAAGAAAATGGAGTCTCTATCCCAAAAGTTTTCTAAAAGTAGTTAAGGAACAATTAATTGGAAACCATTTGGAATGAAGTGAATGTAGATGCAAACTTTACAACTTATACCAAATTCACTCAAAGTTATTCAGAGGCAAATTTTATTTTAGTTTATAATTTATGTTTGGCTGCATTGGGTCTTCGTTGCTGCATGTGGGCTTGCTCTAGTTGCGTCGAGCGGGGCTACTCTTCGTTGTGGTGCACGGGCTTCTCATTGCGGTGGCTTCTCTTGTGGGCGAGCACGGGCTCTAGGCGCGCAGGCTTCAGTAGTTGTGCCGCGCAGGCTTGGTTGCTCTGCGGCATGTGGGAGCTTCCCGGACCCGGGCTCGAGCCCGTGTCCCCTGCATTGGCAGGCGGACTCTTAACCACTGCGTCACCAGGGAAGTCCCCACAGACAAACTTTAAATACAAAACTATTCAAGGGGCTTCCCTGGTGGCGCAGTGGTTGAGAATCTGCCTGCCAACGCAGGGGACACGGGTTCGAGCCCTGGTCCGGGAAGCTCCCACATGCCGCGGAGCAACTAGCCCCGTGAGCCACAACTCCTGAGCCTGCGCGTCTGGAGCCTGTGCTCCGCAACAAGGGAGGCCGCGATAGTGAGAGGCCCGCGCACCGCGATGAAGAGTGGCCCCCGCTTGCCACAACTAGAGAAAGCCTTCGCACAGAAACGAAGACCCAACACAGCCAAAAATAAATTAATTAATTCATCAATTAAAAAAGAAAGCTGTCTCTCAAATTTAACTTCCAGAATATATTCAGGAAAAACGCATACGCCCTTTTTGCCCAACCAAAGAAGCGGGCAATGCAAATCAACACTACAGAGAGGTATCACTTCGAATCAGAAAAAAGGACCATCCTCACAAAGGGTAAAAACCAGATATGCAGGACAAGGAGAGGAGAAAAGGGAGCCTTGTTACGCTGAAGGGGGGAATGTAAATTGCCAACGGCCACTCTGGAGAAGTGTGCTGTGTTTCCTGAAGCATCTAAAAAACAGAGCTACAAAGCATAGGGCGCTTCCACTCATGGGCCTATATGTTGGCAAAACCAAAAATCCACAGGATGCAGGCACCCCGTTTACTGCTGCTATGTTTACAACAGCCTCGACTTGGGTACAACTTCATAGTCCTTGGAAGGAAAAAACGGTGAAAGAAAATTTGGTACTTAAGCACAACGGAATATTACTCAGCCCTGAAATCAATGAAATGAGGCCAGTTGCAGCAACTCAGGGGGACTTATGTAAGGTCATTGAGAGTGAAATAAGTTAGACAGCAAGAGAAACTTATCATGAGATATCACTTATAAAGGGAATCTAAAAATCGCCAACCATGAACTGAATTACAAACAGAACACCATCACACATTTACAAAACACACTTACGGCTGCTTAAGGGGAAAAGTGTGGTGCGGTGATGCATAAACCAGGAGGTTGAAATTGGCACAGATACCGTTCCATACGCCAATAATGTAATCGCCAAGACATACTCATGGTTCAAGGAACTGGACTCAGCACACTCTATTCACAGAAAAAACATATATCTGACTACTAGAAACTAGAAAAGAACTTATTGATGTCTCTCTGTAAGTGACTCAGGTGGATGTACAGCACCAAGAAACACAACATTGCAAATCAGCTACACCCCGTTGTAAAAATTAATTGTAAAAAAAGAAAGACAGTGAGAGAGAGAGGAATTCTCACAAAATTCAATCAGGGGCTGTGATGCAACTGGACTGACCACATCTACACTCACAGCTCAATGGGACGTAAGGCTGGACACCCTAACCCTAAACCCTAGCCCGAACCCTAACCCAACCCTAACCCTACCTTAACCGTAACCCTAACCCAACACTAACCCTAACCCTAAACCTAAACCCTAACCCTAACCCAACCCTACGCCTAACCCTAACCCCTAGCCCTAGCCCTAGCCCTAACCCTGACCCTAACCCCTAACCCTTAACCCCTAACCCCTAACCCTACCCAAGTTCACAAGTAAACTTCTCGCCCACCTGGAGAGAGTGATTTCATTTGAAAGAGTAAAGACACAATCAGCTCAGTAATTGGCCACGGGGGCTGCAGGGGCCAAGGCTAACCCGAGCTGGAGGAACGTGGGTGCCTGCCTGGATGCTCAGAGGCCAAGGGCTGTCCTGAGACCTGCTTGGACACCCGTGCAGATGGAACAAAGGATCCGTCCAGTCCCAGGAGGGCCCCACCAGCCCTCACGAACGCAACACCAGACTTCCCTGGTGGCGCAGTGGTTAAGAATCCACCTGCCAATGCAGGGGACACGGGTTTGAGCCCTGGTCCGGGAAGATACCACATGCTGTGGAGCAACTAAGCCCGTGCACCACAACTACTGAGCCTGCGCTCTAGAACCCGCGAGCCCCGACTGCTGAAGCCCACGCGCTTAGAGCCTGTGCTCTGCAACAAGAGAAGCCACCGCAATGAGAAGCCCCCACTCGCCGCAACTAGAGAAAGCCTCCGGGCAGCAGTGCAGACCCAACACAGCCCAAAATTAATTAATGGATTAATTAATTAAGGAAAAAAAAAAAAAAGGCAGCACCTGGGGGCTGGCAGACTGAGGCACCAAGTCTTCCATCACGTCTACTTAGTATCCTGCATGTCAGGGCCATGCTGGACCTGGGGCTGCCCAGACAGAGTGGGGCCTGCATCACCCTTCCCAGGAGGGAGGGTGGAGGGAAACCCTGCATGACCTCTGAGGCCCTAAGAACCCTTGACTAAGGCTGAGCTCAATTTGAAACAGTGGGTGACCAGAGCAGACATTTCATTCGTCTATCAATGAGAATCCAGCACTGGAGGAGCAGCAAACAATGGCCTCGCTCAACCTTGACGCTAATCCTGACATGGACCCTAACCCTAAACTCTGATCCTGACCCTAAGCCCTGACCTAACCTTAGCCTAACCCGTACCCTAAACCTGTACCTTACCCTAACCCATGCTCTACCCGCATCCTACCTGTACCCCAATTCTCACCCATACCCTAACACCCACTCTAACACAGAACCCTAACACCCTGAGACCGAAACCATAAACCTTAACCAATAAGCAAAACCATAACCATAACCAAACCATAAAATATAGTCATTAACCATACCCATAAATACCTCATTAACCATAAAACTTAAACCATAACAGCAGCCATAAACCATACACAGCCCCAACCCTCACACCAGCCCCAGCCCTAATGCTAACCCTCCAAACCACTTCCACCAAGCCAAGTCTAATCAGATTATACAAATACATCTCGAAAAAGAAAACTGGGGAATACTCTGGTGGCCCAGTGGTTAGGACTCTGTGCTTTCACTGCCAAGGGCTCGGGTTCGATCCCTGACTGGGGAACTAAGATCCCACAAGCCATGGGACGTGGCCAAAATAAATAAATAATTAAAATGAAATAAAACCACTATTTTAAAAAAGATTTTAAAAATAAAGGACAAAAACAAGAAAACTACCCCAGTACAACTTATAAATAGGAACGTAAAAATCTATCACACAATAATAGCAACATGAAACCAACAGAACTTTAAATGGATAATGCCATAAGCAAGTATCTCTACACCAGAAATTTCAGGTTGCTCAACATATGAAAAGTAAGCAATGTATTCAACCACAATAATGGTGTGAAGTAAAAACACATAATCATATCAATTAATGCAAAACATCTACAATGAAAATCCAGTGTTATTTCATGAAAAACACTCAAGAAAGCAGGAATAAAAGGAAATTTGCTCAATATGGAAAAGAGTAGTACAAAAAGCCACAGCAAACATCATGCTCAACGTTAAAGACTGAAAGATTTACTCCTGAAATCAGGAACAGGGCCAGGAAGCTGGCCTTCATCACCGTTACTCAACAGTGTACTGGAAGTTCTACCCAGAATCTTGAGGAAAGAAAGAAAAGGCATCCATGGGTGAATGGAAAAATTAAAACCGTGTCTCTTCACAGAACATAGGTCCCATCATCTTATATATAAGACTACCTATAATCAGCAAAGAAATTATTTGAGCTAATCAACTCATTAATAAGCAAAGTTATAGAACAAAATATCAATTCATGAAAATCTATCTTATGTGCATACGCTGGCAAAAAATAATCTGAAAAAGAATTTATGAAAACAATTCCATTTTTAAGAATGTCAACATCAATATTTAGGAGTATATTTAATCAAGGTACGAGACTTGTTTTTATGTATGTAAAGTTGTATGTTTGAAATTACTGGAAAGTCAATTACTTTTCAAAACATCATGTATGTCAACAGCATGCCAGAAAAGCAGAGAAAACATCAAACTTCCATATAGAAGCCAAGCCTTACCCAGATCCAGTTCACCCAAAGTCCACATGTCATTTAGAGGCACTGTGGGAAGGTTATATTAGGAGCCGCTGTCCTCCGTGTTGTGGACGACCTGGATATGGTAGAAACAGTGGGATTTTTGAATTCCAATTTTCCACTTCATTCCACAAAAAAACTATTAGAACTAATAAATCAATTCAGTAAAGTTGCAAAATCAATACACAGAGATCAGTTGCCTTTCTAAACACTAATAATGAACCATCAGAAAGAGAAACAAAGCAACCCTATTTACAACTGCATTCAAAAAGAACAAAATACCTGGGAATAAAGTCAACCAAGGAGGTGAAAGACCTGCACACTGAAAACTTGAAGACATTGATGAAGACATTGCAAAACACACCAATAAATGGAAAGATATCCTGTTCTCATGGAATGGAACAATTAATATTGTTAAAATATCCATGCTACCCAAAGCAGTGGACACAGTGAATGCAATCCCTCCCCAAATTCCATGGTATTTTCCCCCAAAATAGAGCAAATCCTCCTAATATCTGTGGGGAACCACAAAGGACCCCAAATAGCCAAAGAAACCCTGAAAAAAGAGAACGGGCTGGAGGCATCTCCCTCCCTGACGTCACGCTCTGCTGAGAAGCTACGGTCACCAAAACAGTGTGGAACTGGCTCAAAACGGGCACAGGGACCAGAGGAACAGGACAGAGAGACCAGAATTCAACCCACACGGACGGGGTCGGTGAATTTATGACACAGGGACCAAGGACACACCAAGGAGCGCGACACGCCCCACGATAAATGGTGCTGGGAAAACTGGACGCCCCGTAACTCACGCTGGCTACCCTGCACACAAACCTGACCAAACACCCAGCTTTCCACGCCAAGCCCTCCCTCGCTCACACGAAGACGGACCCCCTCAACGGTCAGTCGCCCACAGGAAGCTTCTCCCCACTTTTCCTCACCGTCTCTTCACCTTTTCCTCAGGCATCACCTGGGTCCTCAGGAAACCTAGTTCCCTAGTCAGCGTGGAGGCAGCCCCACTTTGTCCTGAAGCCGAAACCCCAGCGAGTCCTGAGGAGACGGAGACCGAGCTCCTCTCAGCAGAGACGCTGAGCCGGGCGTCCTACCCGAAGGCCCCCGCCCCCGCCCCCGCCCCCGCGCCTGAGGCGGCTCAACTCCTCTCAGCTGTCCTCACAATCGAGTTCGCAGGGAACGAGCATGCGCTGTGGGTCAGAGAGGCGAACTCGGCGCCACCCTGTGGTCAGTGCAGGAAGTGCAGGCCGCGCCTCCCTCACAGGTCACTGGAGGCAGCGTGCCCTACTGACAGGACTGCTGAATCCATTAAACTGGAAACTCAAACGAAAATGGAGTCTCTATCCCAAAAGTTTTCTAAAAGTAGTTAAGGAACAATTAATTGGAAACCATTTGGAATGAAGTGAATGTAGATGCAAACTTTACAACTTATACCAAATTCACTCAAAGTTATTCAGAGGCAAATTTTATTTTAGTTTATAATTTATCTTTGGCTGCATTGGGTCTTCGTTGCTGCATGTGGGCTTGCTCTAGTTGCGTCGAGCGGGGCTACTCTTCGTTGTGGTGCACGGGCTTCTCATTGCGGTGGCTTCTCTTGTGGGCGAGCACGGGCTCTAGGCGCGCAGGCTTCAGTAGTTGTGCCGCGCAGGCTTGGTTGCTCTGCGGCATGTGGGAGCTTCCCGGACCAGGGCTCGAGCCCGTGTCCCCTGCATTGGCAGGCGGACTCTTAACCACTGCGTCACCAGGGAAGTCCCCACAGACAAACTTTAAATACAAAACTATTCAAGGGGCTTCCCTGGTGGCGCAGTGGTTGAGAATCTGCCTGCCAACGCAGGGGACACGGGTTCGAGCCCTGGTCCGGGAAGCTCCCACATGCCGCGGAGCAACTAGCCCCGTGAGCCACAACTCCTGAGCCTGCGCGTCTGGAGCCTGTGCTCCGCAACAAGGGAGGCCGCGATAGTGAGAGGCCCGCGCACCGCGATGAAGAGTGGCCCCCGCTTGCCACAACTAGAGAAAGCCTTCGCACAGAAACGAAGACCCAACACAGCCAAAAATAAATTAATTAATTCATCAATTAAAAAAGAAAGCTGTCTCTCAAATTTAACTTCCAGAATATATTCAGGAAAAACGCATACGCCCTTTTTGCCCAACCAAAGAAGCGGGCAATGCAAATCAACACTACAGAGAGGTATCACTTCGAATCAGAAAAAAGGACCATCCTCACAAAGGGTAAAAACCAGATATGCAGGACAAGGAGAGGAGAAAAGGGAGCCTTGTTACGCTGAAGGGGGGAATGTAAATTGCCAACGGCCACTCTGGAGAAGTGTGCTGTGTTTCCTGAAGCATCTAAAAAACAGAGCTACAAAGCATAGGGCGCTTCCACTCATGGGCCTATATGTTGGCAAAACCAAAAATCCACAGGATGCAGGCACCCCGTTTACTGCTGCTATGTTTACAACAGACTCGACTTGGGTACAACTTCATAGTCCTTGGAAGGAAAAAACGGTGAAAGAAAATTTGGTACTTAAGCACAACGGAATATTACTCAGCCCTGAAATCAATGAAATGAGGCCAGTTGCAGCAACTCAGGGGGACTTATGTAAGGTCATTGAGAGTGAAATAAGTTAGACAGCAAGAGAAACTTATCATGAGATATCACTTATAAAGGGAATCTAAAAATCGCCAACCATGAACTGAATTACAAACAGAACACCATCACACATTTACAAAACACACTTACGGCTGCTTAAGGGGAAAAGTGTGGTGCGGTGATGCATAAACCAGGAGGTTGAAATTGGCACAGATACCGTTCCATACGCCAATAATGTAATCGCCAAGACATACTCATGGTTCAAGGAACTGGACTCAGCACACTCTATTCACAGAAAAAACATATATCTGACTACTAGAAACTAGAAAAGAACTTATTGATGTCTCTCTGTAAGTGACTCAGGTGGATGTACAGCACCAAGAAACACAACATTGCAAATCAGCTACACCCCGTTGTAAAAATTAATTATAAAAAAAGAAAGACAGTGAGAGAGAGAGGAATTCTCACAAAATTCAATCAGGGGCTGTGATGCAACTGGACTGACCACATCTACACTCACAGCTCAATGGGACGTAAGGCTGGACACCCTAACCCTAAACCCTAGCCCGAACCCTAACCCAACCCTAACCCTACCTTAACCGTAACCCTAACCCAACACTAACCCTAACCCTAAACCTAAACCCTAACCCTAACCCAACCCTACGCCTAACCCTAACCCCTAGCCCTAGCCCTAGCCCTAACCCTGACCCTAACCCCTAACCCTTAACCCCTAACCCCTAACCCTACCCAAGTTCACAAGTAAACTTCTCGCCCACCTGGAGAGAGTGATTTCATTTGAAAGAGTAAAGACACAATCAGCTCAGTAATTGGCCACGGGGGCTGCAGGGGCCAAGGCTAACCCGAGCTGGAGGAACGTGGGTGCCTGCCTGGATGCTCAGAGGCCAAGGGCTGTCCTGAGACCTGCTTGGACACCCGTGCAGATGGAACAAAGGATCCGTCCAGTCCCAGGAGGGCCCCACCAGCCCTCACGAACGCAACACCAGACTTCCCTGGTGGCGCAGTGGTTAAGAATCCACCTGCCAATGCAGGGGACACGGGTTTGAGCCCTGGTCCGGGAAGATACCACATGCTGTGGAGCAACTAAGCCCGTGCACCACAACTACTGAGCCTGCGCTCTAGAACCCGCGAGCCCCGACTGCTGAAGCCCACGCGCTTAGAGCCTGTGCTCTGCAACAAGAGAAGCCACCGCAATGAGAAGCCCCCACTCGCCGCAACTAGAGAAAGCCTCCGGGCAGCAGTGCAGACCCAACACAGCCCAAAATTAATTAATGAATTAATTAATTAAGGAAAAAAAAAAAAAGGCAGCACCTGGGGGCTGGCAGACTGAGGCACCAAGTCTTCCATCACGTCTACTTAGTATCCTGCATGTCAGGGCCATGCTGGACCTGGGGCTGCCCAGACAGAGTGGGGCCTGCATCACCCTTCCCAGGAGGGAGGGTGGAGGGAAACCCTGCATGACCTCTGAGGCCCTAAGAACCCTTGACTAAGGCTGAGCTCAATTTGAAACAGTGGGTGACCAGAGCAGACATTTCATTCGTCTATCAATGAGAATCCAGCACTGGAGGAGCAGCAAACAATGGCCTCGCTCAACCTTGACGCTAATCCTGACATGGACCCTAACCCTAAACTCTGATCCTGACCCTAAGCCCTGACCTAACCTTAGCCTAACCCGTACCCTAAACCTGTACCTTACCCTAACCCATGCTCTACCCGCATCCTACCTGTACCCCAATTCTCACCCATACCCTAACACCCACTCTAACACAGAACCCTAACACCCTGAGACCAAAACCATAAACCTTAACCAATAAGCAAAACCATAACCATAACCAAACCATAAAATATAGTCATTAACCATACCCATAAATACCTCATTAACCATAAAACTTAAACCATAACAGCAGCCATAAACCATACACAGCCCCAACCCTCACACCAGCCCCAGCCCTAATGCTAACCCTCCAAACCACTTCCACCAAGCCAAGTCTAATCAGATTATACAAATACATCTCGAAAAAGAAAACTGGGGAATACTCTGGTGGCCCAGTGGTTAGGACTCTGTGCTTTCACTGCCAAGGGCTCGGGTTCGATCCCTGACTGGGGAACTAAGATCCCACAAGCCATGGGACGTGGCCAAAATAAATAAATAATTAAAATGAAATAAAACCACTATTTTAAAAAAGATTTTAAAAATAAAGGACAAAAACAAGAAAACTACCCCAGTACAACTTATAAATAGGAACGTAAAAATCTATCACACAATAATAGCAACATGAAACCAACAGAACTTTAAATGGATAATGCCATAAGCAAGTATCTCTACACCAGAAATTTCAGGTTGCTCAACATATGAAAAGTAAGCAATGTATTCAACCACAATAATGGTGTGAAGTAAAAACACATAATCATATCAATTAATGCAAAACATCTACAATGAAAATCCAGTGTTATTTCATGAAAAACACTCAAGAAAGCAGGAATAAAAGGAAATTTGCTCAATATGGAAAAGAGTAGTACAAAAAGCCACAGCAAACATCATGCTCAACGTTAAAGACTGAAAGATTTACTCCTGAAATCAGGAACAGGGCCAGGAAGCTGGCCTTCATCACCGTTACTCAACAGTGTACTGGAAGTTCTACCCAGAATCTTGAGGAAAGAAAGAAAAGGCATCCATGGGTGAATGGAAAAATTAAAACCGTGTCTCTTCACAGAACATAGGTCCCATCATCTTATATATAAGACTACCTATAATCAGCAAAGAAATTATTTGAGCTAATCAACTCATTAATAAGCAAAGTTATAGAACAAAATATCAATTCATGAAAATCTATCTTATGTGCATACGCTGGCAAAAAATAATCTGAAAAAGAATTTATGAAAACAATTCCATTTTTAAGAATGTCAACATCAATATTTAGGAGTATATTTAATCAAGGTACGAGACTTGTTTTTATGTATGTAAAGTTGTATGTTTGAAATTACTGGAAAGTCAATTACTTTTCAAAACATCATGTATGTCAACAGCATGCCAGAAAAGCAGAGAAAACATCAAACTTCCATATAGAAGCCAAGCCTTACCCAGATCCAGTTCACCCAAAGTCCACATGTCATTTAGAGGCACTGTGGGAAGGTTATATTAGGAGCCGCTGTCCTCCGTGTTGTGGACGACCTGGATATGGTAGAAACAGTGGGATTTTTGAATTCCAATTTTCCACTTCATTCCACAAAAAAACTATTAGAACTAATAAATCAATTCAGTAAAGTTGCAAAATCAATACACAGAGATCAGTTGCCTTTCTAAACACTAATAATGAACCATCAGAAAGAGAAACAAAGCAACCCTATTTACAACTGCATTCAAAAAGAACAAAATACCTGGGAATAAAGTCAACCAAGGAGGTGAAAGACCTGCACACTGAAAACTTGAAGACATTGATGAAGACATTGCAAAACACACCAATAAATGGAAAGATATCCTGTTCTCATGGAATGGAACAATTAATATTGTTAAAATATCCATGCTACCCAAAGCAGTGGACACAGTGAATGCAATCCCTCCCCAAATTCCATGGTATTTTCCCCCAAAATAGAGCAAATCCTCCTAATATCTGTGGGGAACCACAAAGGACCCCAAATAGCCAAAGAAACCCTGAAAAAAGAGAACGGGCTGGAGGCATCTCCCTCCCTGACGTCACGCTCTGCTGAGAAGCTACGGTCACCAAAACAGTGTGGAACTGGCTCAAAACGGGCACAGGGACCAGAGGAACAGGACAGAGAGACCAGAATTCAACCCACACGGACGGGGTCGGTGAATTTATGACACAGGGACCAAGGACACACCAAGGAGCGCGACACGCCCCACGATAAATGGTGCTGGGAAAACTGGACGCCCCGTAACTCACGCTGGCTACCCTGCACACAAACCTGACCAAACACCCAGCTTTCCACGCCAAGCCCTCCCTCGCTCACACGAAGACGGACCCCCTCAACGGTCAGTCGCCCACAGGAAGCTTCTCCCCACTTTTCCTCACCGTCTCTTCACCTTTTCCTCAGGCATCACCTGGGTCCTCAGGAAACCTAGTTCCCTAGTCAGCGTGGAGGCAGCCCCACTTTGTCCTGAAGCCGAAACCCCAGCGAGTCCTGAGGAGACGGAGACCGAGCTCCTCTCAGCAGAGACGCTGAGCCGGGCGTCCTACCCGAAGGCCCCCGCCCCCGCCCCCGCCCCCGCGCCTGAGGCGGCTCAACTCCTCTCAGCTGTCCTCACAATCGAGTTCGCAGGGAACGAGCATGCGCTGTGGGTCAGAGAGGCGAACTCGGCGCCACCCTGTGGTCAGTGCAGGAAGTGCAGGCCGCGCCTCCCTCACAGGTCACTGGAGGCAGCGTGCCCTACTGACAGGACTGCTGAATCCATTAAACTGGAAACTCAAACGAAAATGGAGTCTCTATCCCAAAAGTTTTCTAAAAGTAGTTAAGGAACAATTCATTGGAAACCATTTGGAATGAAGTGAATGTAGATGCAAACTTTACAACTTATACCAAATTCACTCAAAGTTATTCAGAGGCAAATTTTATTTTAGTTTATAATTTATCTTTGGCTGCATTGGGTCTTCGTTGCTGCATGTGGGCTTGCTCTAGTTGCGTCGAGCGGGGCTACTCTTCGTTGTGGTGCACGGGCTTCTCATTGCGGTGGCTTCTCTTGTGGGCGAGCACGGGCTCTAGGCGCGCAGGCTTCAGTAGTTGTGCCGCGCAGGCTTGGTTGCTCTGCGGCATGTGGGAGCTTCCCGGACCAGGGCTCGAGCCCGTGTCCCCTGCATTGGCAGGCGGACTCTTAACCACTGCGTCACCAGGGAAGTCCCCACAGACAAACTTTAAATACAAAACTATTCAAGGGGCTTCCCTGGTGGCGCAGTGGTTGAGAATCTGCCTGCCAACGCAGGGGACACGGGTTCGAGCCCTGGTCCGGGAAGCTCCCACATGCCGCGGAGCAACTAGCCCCGTGAGCCACAACTCCTGACCCTGCGCGTCTGGAGCCTGTGCTCCGCAACAAGGGAGGCCGCGATAGTGAGAGGCCCGCGCACCGCGATGAAGAGTGGCCCCCGCTTGCCACAACTAGAGAAAGCCTTCGCACAGAAACGAAGACCCAACACAGCCAAAAATAAATTAATTAATTCATCAATTAAAAAAGAAAGCTGTCTCTCAAATTTAACTTCCAGAATATATTCAGGAAAAACGCATACGCCCTTTTTGCCCAACCAAAGAAGCGGGCAATGCAAATCAACACTACAGAGAGGTATCACTTCGAATCAGAAAAAAGGACCATCCTCACAAAGGGTAAAAACCAGATATGCAGGACAAGGAGAGGAGAAAAGGGAGCCTTGTTACGCTGAAGGGGGGAATGTAAATTGCCAACGGCCACTCTGGAGAAGTGTGCTGTGTTTCCTGAAGCATCTAAAAAACAGAGCTACAAAGCATAGGGCGCTTCCACTCATGGGCCTATATGTTGGCAAAACCAAAAATCCACAGGATGCAGGCACCCCGTTTACTGCTGCTATGTTTACAACAGCCTCGACTTGGGTACAACTTCATAGTCCTTGGAAGGAAAAAACGGTGAAAGAAAATTTGGTACTTAAGCACAACGGAATATTACTCAGCCCTGAAATCAATGAAATGAGGCCAGTTGCAGCAACTCAGGGGGACTTATGTAAGGTCATTGAGAGTGAAATAAGTTAGACAGCAAGAGAAACTTATCATGAGATATCACTTATAAAGGGAATCTAAAAATCGCCAACCATGAACTGAATTACAAACAGAACACCATCACACATTTACAAAACACACTTACGGCTGCTTAAGGGGAAAAGTGTGGTGCGGTGATGCATAAACCAGGAGGTTGAAATTGGCACAGATACCGTTCCATACGCCAATAATGTAATCGCCAAGACATACTCATGGTTCAAGGAACTGGACTCAGCACACTCTATTCACAGAAAAAACATATATCTGACTACTAGAAACTAGAAAAGAACTTATTGATGTCTCTCTGTAAGTGACTCAGGTGGATGTACAGCACCAAGAAACACAACATTGCAAATCAGCTACACCCCGTTGTAAAAATTAATTGTAAAAAAAGAAAGACAGTGAGAGAGAGAGGAATTCTCACAAAATTCAATCAGGGGCTGTGATGCAACTGGACTGACCACATCTACACTCACAGCTCAATGGGACGTAAGGCTGGACACCCTAACCCTAAACCCTAGCCCGAACCCTAACCCAACCCTAACCCTACCTTAACCGTAACCCTAACCCAACACTAACCCTAACCCTAAACCTAAACCCTAACCCTAACCCAACCCTACGCCTAACCCTAACCCCTAGCCCTAGCCCTAGCCCTAACCCTGACCCTAACCCCTAACCCTTAACCCCTAACCCCTAACCCTACCCAAGTTCACAAGTAAACTTCTCGCCCACCTGGAGAGAGTGATTTCATTTGAAAGAGTAAAGACACAATCAGCTCAGTAATTGGCCACGGGGGCTGCAGGGGCCAAGGCTAACCCGAGCTGGAGGAACGTGGGTGCCTGCCTGGATGCTCAGAGGCCAAGGGCTGTCCTGAGACCTGCTTGGACACCCGTGCAGATGGAACAAAGGATCCGTCCAGTCCCAGGAGGGCCCCACCAGCCCTCACGAACGCAACACCAGACTTCCCTGGTGGCGCAGTGGTTAAGAATCCACCTGCCAATGCAGGGGACACGGGTTTGAGCCCTGGTCCGGGAAGATACCACATGCTGTGGAGCAACTAAGCCCGTGCACCACAACTACTGAGCCTGCGCTCTAGAACCCGCGAGCCCCGACTGCTGAAGCCCACGCGCTTAGAGCCTGTGCTCTGCAACAAGAGAAGCCACCGCAATGAGAAGCCCCCACTCGCCGCAACTAGAGAAAGCCTCCGGGCAGCAGTGCAGACCCAACACAGCCCAAAATTAATTAATGGATTAATTAATTAAGGAAAAAAAAAAAAAAGGCAGCACCTGGGGGCTGGCAGACTGAGGCACCAAGTCTTCCATCACGTCTACTTAGTATCCTGCATGTCAGGGCCATGCTGGACCTGGGGCTGCCCAGACAGAGTGGGGCCTGCATCACCCTTCCCAGGAGGGAGGGTGGAGGGAAACCCTGCATGACCTCTGAGGCCCTAAGAACCCTTGACTAAGGCTGAGCTCAATTTGAAACAGTGGGTGACCAGAGCAGACATTTCATTCGTCTATCAATGAGAATCCAGCACTGGAGGAGCAGCAAACAATGGCCTCGCTCAACCTTGACGCTAATCCTGACATGGACCCTAACCCTAAACTCTGATCCTGACCCTAAGCCCTGACCTAACCTTAGCCTAACCCGTACCCTAAACCTGTACCTTACCCTAACCCATGCTCTACCCGCATCCTACCTGTACCCCAATTCTCACCCATACCCTAACACCCACTCTAACACAGAACCCTAACACCCTGAGACCGAAACCATAAACCTTAACCAATAAGCAAAACCATAACCATAACCAAACCATAAAATATAGTCATTAACCATACCCATAAATACCTCATTAACCATAAAACTTAAACCATAACAGCAGCCATAAACCATACACAGCCCCAACCCTCACACCAGCCCCAGCCCTAATGCTAACCCTCCAAACCACTTCCACCAAGCCAAGTCTAATCAGATTATACAAATACATCTCGAAAAAGAAAACTGGGGAATACTCTGGTGGCCCAGTGGTTAGGACTCTGTGCTTTCACTGCCAAGGGCTCGGGTTCGATCCCTGACTGGGGAACTAAGATCCCACAAGCCATGGGACGTGGCCAAAATAAATAAATAATTAAAATGAAATAAAACCACTATTTTAAAAAAGATTTTAAAAATAAAGGACAAAAACAAGAAAACTACCCCAGTACAACTTATAAATAGGAACGTAAAAATCTATCACACAATAATAGCAACATGAAACCAACAGAACTTTAAATGGATAATGCCATAAGCAAGTATCTCTACACCAGAAATTTCAGGTTGCTCAACATATGAAAAGTAAGCAATGTATTCAACCACAATAATGGTGTGAAGTAAAAACACATAATCATATCAATTAATGCAAAACATCTACAATGAAAATCCAGTGTTATTTCATGAAAAACACTCAAGAAAGCAGGAATAAAAGGAAATTTGCTCAATATGGAAAAGAGTAGTACAAAAAGCCACAGCAAACATCATGCTCAACGTTAAAGACTGAAAGATTTACTCCTGAAATCAGGAACAGGGCCAGGAAGCTGGCCTTCATCACCGTTACTCAACAGTGTACTGGAAGTTCTACCCAGAATCTTGAGGAAAGAAAGAAAAGGCATCCATGGGTGAATGGAAAAATTAAAACCGTGTCTCTTCACAGAACATAGGTCCCATCATCTTATATATAAGACTACCTATAATCAGCAAAGAAATTATTTGAGCTAATCAACTCATTAATAAGCAAAGTTATAGAACAAAATATCAATTCATGAAAATCTATCTTATGTGCATACGCTGGCAAAAAATAATCTGAAAAAGAATTTATGAAAACAATTCCATTTTTAAGAATGTCAACATCAATATTTAGGAGTATATTTAATCAAGGTACGAGACTTGTTTTTATGTATGTAAAGTTGTATGTTTGAAATTACTGGAAAGTCAATTACTTTTCAAAACATCATGTATGTCAACAGCATGCCAGAAAAGCAGAGAAAACATCAAACTTCCATATAGAAGCCAAGCCTTACCCAGATCCAGTTCACCCAAAGTCCACATGTCATTTAGAGGCACTGTGGGAAGGTTATATTAGGAGCCGCTGTCCTCCGTGTTGTGGACGACCTGGATATGGTAGAAACAGTGGGATTTTTGAATTCCAATTTTCCACTTCATTCCACAAAAAAACTATTAGAACTAATAAATCAATTCAGTAAAGTTGCAAAATCAATACACAGAGATCAGTTGCCTTTCTAAACACTAATAATGAACCATCAGAAAGAGAAACAAAGCAACCCTATTTACAACTGCATTCAAAAAGAACAAAATACCTGGGAATAAAGTCAACCAAGGAGGTGAAAGACCTGCACACTGAAAACTTGAAGACATTGATGAAGACATTGCAAAACACACCAATAAATGGAAAGATATCCTGTTCTCATGGAATGGAACAATTAATATTGTTAAAATATCCATGCTACCCAAAGCAGTGGACACAGTGAATGCAATCCCTCCCCAAATTCCATGGTATTTTCCCCCAAAATAGAGCAAATCCTCCTAATATCTGTGGGGAACCACAAAGGACCCCAAATAGCCAAAGAAACCCTGAAAAAAGAGAACGGGCTGGAGGCATCTCCCTCCCTGACGTCACGCTCTGCTGAGAAGCTACGGTCACCAAAACAGTGTGGAACTGGCTCAAAACGGGCACAGGGACCAGAGGAACAGGACAGAGAGCCCAGAATTCAACCCACACGGACGGGGTCGGTGAATTTATGACACAGGGACCAAGGACACACCAAGGAGCGCGACACGCCCCACGATAAATGGTGCTGGGAAAACTGGACGCCCCGTAACTCACGCTGGCTACCCTGCACACAAACCTGACCAAACACCCAGCTTTCCACGCCAAGCCCTCCCTCGCTCACGCGAAGACGGACCCCCTCAACGGTCAGTCGCCCACAGGAAGCTTCTCCCCACTTTTCCTCACCGTCTCTTCACCTTTTCCTCAGGCATCACCTGGGTCCTCAGGAAACCTAGTTCCCTAGTCAGCGTGGAGGCAGCCCCACTTTGTCCTGAAGCCGAAACCCCAGCGAGTCCTGAGGAGACGGAGACCGAGCTCCTCTCAGCAGAGACGCTGAGCCGGGCGTCCTACCCGAAGGCCCCCGCCCCCGCCCCCGCCCCCGCCCCCGCGCCTGAGGCGGCTCAACTCCTCTCAGCTGTCCTCACAATCGAGTTCGCAGGGAACGAGCATGCGCTGTGGGTCAGAGAGGCGAACTCGGCGCCACCCTGTGGTCAGTGCAGGAAGTGCAGGCCGCGCCTCCCTCACAGGTCACTGGAGGCAGCGTGCCCTACTGACAGGACTGCTGAATCCATTAAACTGGAAACTCAAACGAAAATGGAGTCTCTATCCCAAAAGTTTTCTAAAAGTAGTTAAGGAACAATTAATTGGAAACCATTTGGAATGAAGTGAATGTAGATGCAAACTTTACAACTTATACCAAATTCACTCAAAGTTATTCAGAGGCAAATTTTATTTTAGTTTATAATTTATGTTTGGCTGCATTGGGTCTTCGTTGCTGCATGTGGGCTTGCTCTAGTTGCGTCGAGCGGGGCTACTCTTCGTTGTGGTGCACGGGCTTCTCATTGCGGTGGCTTCTCTTGTGGGCGAGCACGGGCTCTAGGCGCGCAGGCTTCAGTAGTTGTGCCGCGCAGGCTTGGTTGCTCTGCGGCATGTGGGAGCTTCCCGGACCCGGGCTCGAGCCCGTGTCCCCTGCATTGGCAGGCGGACTCTTAACCACTGCGTCACCAGGGAAGTCCCCACAGACAAACTTTAAATACAAAACTATTCAAGGGGCTTCCCTGGTGGCGCAGTGGTTGAGAATCTGCCTGCCAACGCAGGGGACACGGGTTCGAGCCCTGGTCCGGGAAGCTCCCACATGCCGCGGAGCAACTAGCCCCGTGAGCCACAACTCCTGAGCCTGCGCGTCTGGAGCCTGTGCTCCGCAACAAGGGAGGCCGCGATAGTGAGAGGCCCGCGCACCGCGATGAAGAGTGGCCCCCGCTTGCCACAACTAGAGAAAGCCTTCGCACAGAAACGAAGACCCAACACAGCCAAAAATAAATTAATTAATTCATCAATTAAAAAAGAAAGCTGTCTCTCAAATTTAACTTCCAGAATATATTCAGGAAAAACGCATACGCCCTTTTTGCCCAACCAAAGAAGCGGGCAATGCAAATCAACACTACAGAGAGGTATCACTTCGAATCAGAAAAAAGGACCATCCTCACAAAGGGTAAAAACCAGATATGCAGGACAAGGAGAGGAGAAAAGGGAGCCTTGTTACGCTGAAGGGGGGAATGTAAATTGCCAACGGCCACTCTGGAGAAGTGTGCTGTGTTTCCTGAAGCATCTAAAAAACAGAGCTACAAAGCATAGGGCGCTTCCACTCATGGGCCTATATGTTGGCAAAACCAAAAATCCACAGGATGCAGGCACCCCGTTTACTGCTGCTATGTTTACAACAGCCTCGACTTGGGTACAACTTCATAGTCCTTGGAAGGAAAAAACGGTGAAAGAAAATTTGGTACTTAAGCACAACGGAATATTACTCAGCCCTGAAATCAATGAAATGAGGCCAGTTGCAGCAACTCAGGGGGACTTATGTAAGGTCATTGAGAGTGAAATAAGTTAGACAGCAAGAGAAACTTATCATGAGATATCACTTATAAAGGGAATCTAAAAATCGCCAACCATGAACTGAATTACAAACAGAACACCATCACACATTTACAAAACACACTTACGGCTGCTTAAGGGGAAAAGTGTGGTGCGGTGATGCATAAACCAGGAGGTTGAAATTGGCACAGATACCGTTCCATACGCCAATAATGTAATCGCCAAGACATACTCATGGTTCAAGGAACTGGACTCAGCACACTCTATTCACAGAAAAAACATATATCTGACTACTAGAAACTAGAAAAGAACTTATTGATGTCTCTCTGTAAGTGACTCAGGTGGATGTACAGCACCAAGAAACACAACATTGCAAATCAGCTACACCCCGTTGTAAAAATTAATTGTAAAAAAAGAAAGACAGTGAGAGAGAGAGGAATTCTCACAAAATTCAATCAGGGGCTGTGATGCAACTGGACTGACCACATCTACACTCACAGCTCAATGGGACGTAAGGCTGGACACCCTAACCCTAAACCCTAGCCCGAACCCTAACCCAACCCTAACCCTACCTTAACCGTAACCCTAACCCAACACTAACCCTAACCCTAAACCTAAACCCTAACCCTAACCCAACCCTACGCCTAACCCTAACCCCTAGCCCTAGCCCTAGCCCTAACCCTGACCCTAACCCCTAACCCTTAACCCCTAACCCCTAACCCCTAACCCTACCCAAGTTCACAAGTAAACTTCTCGCCCACCTGGAGAGAGTGATTTCATTTGAAAGAGTAAAGACACAATCAGCTCAGTAATTGGCCACGGGGGCTGCAGGGGCCAAGGCTAACCCGAGCTGGAGGAACGTGGGTGCCTGCCTGGATGCTCAGAGGCCAAGGGCTGTCCTGAGACCTGCTTGGACACCCGTGCAGATGGAACAAAGGATCCGTCCAGTCCCAGGAGGGCCCCACCAGCCCTCACGAACGCAACACCAGACTTCCCTGGTGGCGCAGTGGTTAAGAATCCACCTGCCAATGCAGGGGACACGGGTTTGAGCCCTGGTCCGGGAAGATACCACATGCTGTGGAGCAACTAAGCCCGTGCACCACAACTACTGAGCCTGCGCTCTAGAACCCGCGAGCCCCGACTGCTGAAGCCCACGCGCTTAGAGCCTGTGCTCTGCAACAAGAGAAGCCACCGCAATGAGAAGCCCCCACTCGCCGCAACTAGAGAAAGCCTCCGGGCAGCAGTGCAGACCCAACACAGCCCAAAATTAATTAATGGATTAATTAATTAAGGAAAAAAAAAAAAAGGCAGCACCTGGGGGCTGGCAGACTGAGGCACCAAGTCTTCCATCACGTCTACTTAGTATCCTGCATGTCAGGGCCATGCTGGACCTGGGGCTGCCCAGACAGAGTGGGGCCTGCATCACCCTTCCCAGGAGGGAGGGTGGAGGGAAACCCTGCATGACCTCTGAGGCCCTAAGAACCCTTGACTAAGGCTGAGCTCAATTTGAAACAGTGGGTGACCAGAGCAGACATTTCATTCGTCTATCAATGAGAATCCAGCACTGGAGGAGCAGCAAACAATGGCCTCGCTCAACCTTGACGCTAATCCTGACATGGACCCTAACCCTAAACTCTGATCCTGACCCTAAGCCCTGACCTAACCTTAGCCTAACCCGTACCCTAAACCTGTACCTTACCCTAACCCATGCTCTACCCGCATCCTACCTGTACCCCAATTCTCACCCATACCCTAACACCCACTCTAACACAGAACCCTAACACCCTGAGACCGAAACCATAAACCTTAACCAATAAGCAAAACCATAACCATAACCAAACCATAAAATATAGTCATTAACCATACCCATAAATACCTCATTAACCATAAAACTTAAACCATAACAGCAGCCATAAACCATACACAGCCCCAACCCTCACACCAGCCCCAGCCCTAATGCTAACCCTCCAAACCACTTCCACCAAGCCAAGTCTAATCAGATTATACAAATACATCTCGAAAAAGAAAACTGGGGAATACTCTGGTGGCCCAGTGGTTAGGACTCTGTGCTTTCACTGCCAAGGGCTCGGGTTCGATCCCTGACTGGGGAACTAAGATCCCACAAGCCATGGGACGTGGCCAAAATAAATAAATAATTAAAATGAAATAAAACCACTATTTTAAAAAAGATTTTAAAAATAAAGGACAAAAACAAGAAAACTACCCCAGTACAACTTATAAATAGGAACGTAAAAATCTATCACACAATAATAGCAACATGAAACCAACAGAACTTTAAATGGATAATGCCATAAGCAAGTATCTCTACACCAGAAATTTCAGGTTGCTCAACATATGAAAAGTAAGCAATGTATTCAACCACAATAATGGTGTGAAGTAAAAACACATAATCATATCAATTAATGCAAAACATCTACAATGAAAATCCAGTGTTATTTCATGAAAAACACTCAAGAAAGCAGGAATAAAAGGAAATTTGCTCAATATGGAAAAGAGTAGTACAAAAAGCCACAGCAAACATCATGCTCAACGTTAAAGACTGAAAGATTTACTCCTGAAATCAGGAACAGGGCCAGGAAGCTGGCCTTCATCACCGTTACTCAACAGTGTACTGGAAGTTCTACCCAGAATCTTGAGGAAAGAAAGAAAAGGCATCCATGGGTGAATGGAAAAATTAAAACCGTGTCTCTTCACAGAACATAGGTCCCATCATCTTATATATAAGACTACCTATAATCAGCAAAGAAATTATTTGAGCTAATCAACTCATTAATAAGCAAAGTTATAGAACAAAATATCAATTCATGAAAATCTATCTTATGTGCATACGCTGGCAAAAAATAATCTGAAAAAGAATTTATGAAAACAATTCCATTTTTAAGAATGTCAACATCAATATTTAGGAGTATATTTAATCAAGGTACGAGACTTGTTTTTATGTATGTAAAGTTGTATGTTTGAAATTACTGGAAAGTCAATTACTTTTCAAAACATCATGTATGTCAACAGCATGCCAGAAAAGCAGAGAAAACATCAAACTTCCATATAGAAGCCAAGCCTTACCCAGATCCAGTTCACCCAAAGTCCACATGTCATTTAGAGGCACTGTGGGAAGGTTATATTAGGAGCCGCTGTCCTCCGTGTTGTGGACGACCTGGATATGGTAGAAACAGTGGGATTTTTGAATTCCAATTTTCCACTTCATTCCACAAAAAAACTATTAGAACTAATAAATCAATTCAGTAAAGTTGCAAAATCAATACACAGAGATCAGTTGCCTTTCTAAACACTAATAATGAACCATCAGAAAGAGAAACAAAGCAACCCTATTTACAACTGCATTCAAAAAGAACAAAATACCTGGGAATAAAGTCAACCAAGGAGGTGAAAGACCTGCACACTGAAAACTTGAAGACATTGATGAAGACATTGCAAAACACACCAATAAATGGAAAGATATCCTGTTCTCATGGAATGGAACAATTAATATTGTTAAAATATCCATGCTACCCAAAGCAGTGGACACAGTGAATGCAATCCCTCCCCAAATTCCATGGTATTTTCCCCCAAAATAGAGCAAATCCTCCTAATATCTGTGGGGAACCACAAAGGACCCCAAATAGCCAAAGAAACCCTGAAAAAAGAGAACGGGCTGGAGGCATCTCCCTCCCTGACGTCACGCTCTGCTGAGAAGCTACGGTCACCAAAACAGTGTGGAACTGGCTCAAAACGGGCACAGGGACCAGAGGAACAGGACAGAGAGCCCAGAATTCAACCCACACGGACGGGGTCGGTGAATTTATGACACAGGGACCAAGGACACACCAAGGAGCGCGACACGCCCCACGATAAATGGTGCTGGGAAAACTGGACGCCCCGTAACTCACGCTGGCTACCCTGCACACAAACCTGACCAAACACCCAGCTTTCCACGCCAAGCCCTCCCTCGCTCACGCGAAGACGGACCCCCTCAACGGTCAGTCGCCCACAGGAAGCTTCTCCCCACTTTTCCTCACCGTCTCTTCACCTTTTCCTCAGGCATCACCTGGGTCCTCAGGAAACCTAGTTCCCTAGTCAGCGTGGAGGCAGCCCCACTTTGTCCTGAAGCCGAAACCCCAGCGAGTCCTGAGGAGACGGAGACCGAGCTCCTCTCAGCAGAGACGCTGAGCCGGGCGTCCTACCCGAAGGCCCCCGCCCCCGCCCCCGCCCCCGCCCCCGCCCCCGCGCCTGAGGCGGCTCAACTCCTCTCAGCTGTCCTCACAATCGAGTTCGCAGGGAACGAGCATGCGCTGTGGGTCAGAGAGGCGAACTCGGCGCCACCCTGTGGTCAGTGCAGGAAGTGCAGGCCGCGCCTCCCTCACAGGTCACTGGAGGCAGCGTGCCCTACTGACAGGACTGCTGAATCCATTAAACTGGAAACTCAAACGAAAATGGAGTCTCTATCCCAAAAGTTTTCTAAAAGTAGTTAAGGAACAATTAATTGGAAACCATTTGGAATGAAGTGAATGTAGATGCAAACTTTACAACTTATACCAAATTCACTCAAAGTTATTCAGAGGCAAATTTTATTTTAGTTTATAATTTATGTTTGGCTGCATTGGGTCTTCGTTGCTGCATGTGGGCTTGCTCTAGTTGCGTCGAGCGGGGCTACTCTTCGTTGTGGTGCACGGGCTTCTCATTGCGGTGGCTTCTCTTGTGGGCGAGCACGGGCTCTAGGCGCGCAGGCTTCAGTAGTTGTGCCGCGCAGGCTTGGTTGCTCTGCGGCATGTGGGAGCTTCCCGGACCCGGGCTCGAGCCCGTGTCCCCTGCATTGGCAGGCGGACTCTTAACCACTGCGTCACCAGGGAAGTCCCCACAGACAAACTTTAAATACAAAACTATTCAAGGGGCTTCCCTGGTGGCGCAGTGGTTGAGAATCTGCCTGCCAACGCAGGGGACACGGGTTCGAGCCCTGGTCCGGGAAGCTCCCACATGCCGCGGAGCAACTAGCCCCGTGAGCCACAACTCCTGAGCCTGCGCGTCTGGAGCCTGTGCTCCGCAACAAGGGAGGCCGCGATAGTGAGAGGCCCGCGCACCGCGATGAAGAGTGGCCCCCGCTTGCCACAACTAGAGAAAGCCTTCGCACAGAAACGAAGACCCAACACAGCCAAAAATAAATTAATTAATTCATCAATTAAAAAAGAAAGCTGTCTCTCAAATTTAACTTCCAGAATATATTCAGGAAAAACGCATACGCCCTTTTTGCCCAACCAAAGAAGCGGGCAATGCAAATCAACACTACAGAGAGGTATCACTTCGAATCAGAAAAAAGGACCATCCTCACAAAGGGTAAAAACCAGATATGCAGGACAAGGAGAGGAGAAAAGGGAGCCTTGTTACGCTGAAGGGGGGAATGTAAATTGCCAACGGCCACTCTGGAGAAGTGTGCTGTGTTTCCTGAAGCATCTAAAAAACAGAGCTACAAAGCATAGGGCGCTTCCACTCATGGGCCTATATGTTGGCAAAACCAAAAATCCACAGGATGCAGGCACCCCGTTTACTGCTGCTATGTTTACAACAGCCTCGACTTGGGTACAACTTCATAGTCCTTGGAAGGAAAAAACGGTGAAAGAAAATTTGGTACTTAAGCACAACGGAATATTACTCAGCCCTGAAATCAATGAAATGAGGCCAGTTGCAGCAACTCAGGGGGACTTATGTAAGGTCATTGAGAGTGAAATAAGTTAGACAGCAAGAGAAACTTATCATGAGATATCACTTATAAAGGGAATCTAAAAATCGCCAACCATGAACTGAATTACAAACAGAACACCATCACACATTTACAAAACACACTTACGGCTGCTTAAGGGGAAAAGTGTGGTGCGGTGATGCATAAACCAGGAGGTTGAAATTGGCACAGATACCGTTCCATACGCCAATAATGTAATCGCCAAGACATACTCATGGTTCAAGGAACTGGACTCAGCACACTCTATTCACAGAAAAAACATATATCTGACTACTAGAAACTAGAAAAGAACTTATTGATGTCTCTCTGTAAGTGACTCAGGTGGATGTACAGCACCAAGAAACACAACATTGCAAATCAGCTACACCCCGTTGTAAAAATTAATTGTAAAAAAAGAAAGACAGTGAGAGAGAGAGGAATTCTCACAAAATTCAATCAGGGGCTGTGATGCAACTGGACTGACCACATCTACACTCACAGCTCAATGGGACGTAAGGCTGGACACCCTAACCCTAAACCCTAGCCCGAACCCTAACCCAACCCTAACCCTACCTTAACCGTAACCCTAACCCAACACTAACCCTAACCCTAAACCTAAACCCTAACCCTAACCCAACCCTACGCCTAACCCTAACCCCTAGCCCTAGCCCTAGCCCTAACCCTGACCCTAACCCCTAACCCTTAACCCCTAACCCCTAACCCCTAACCCTACCCAAGTTCACAAGTAAACTTCTCGCCCACCTGGAGAGAGTGATTTCATTTGAAAGAGTAAAGACACAATCAGCTCAGTAATTGGCCACGGGGGCTGCAGGGGCCAAGGCTAACCCGAGCTGGAGGAACGTGGGTGCCTGCCTGGATGCTCAGAGGCCAAGGGCTGTCCTGAGACCTGCTTGGACACCCGTGCAGATGGAACAAAGGATCCGTCCAGTCCCAGGAGGGCCCCACCAGCCCTCACGAACGCAACACCAGACTTCCCTGGTGGCGCAGTGGTTAAGAATCCACCTGCCAATGCAGGGGACACGGGTTTGAGCCCTGGTCCGGGAAGATACCACATGCTGTGGAGCAACTAAGCCCGTGCACCACAACTACTGAGCCTGCGCTCTAGAACCCGCGAGCCCCGACTGCTGAAGCCCACGCGCTTAGAGCCTGTGCTCTGCAACAAGAGAAGCCACCGCAATGAGAAGCCCCCACTCGCCGCAACTAGAGAAAGCCTCCGGGCAGCAGTGCAGACCCAACACAGCCCAAAATTAATTAATGGATTAATTAATTAAGGAAAAAAAAAAAAAAGGCAGCACCTGGGGGCTGGCAGACTGAGGCACCAAGTCTTCCATCACGTCTACTTAGTATCCTGCATGTCAGGGCCATGCTGGACCTGGGGCTGCCCAGACAGAGTGGGGCCTGCATCACCCTTCCCAGGAGGGAGGGTGGAGGGAAACCCTGCATGACCTCTGAGGCCCTAAGAACCCTTGACTAAGGCTGAGCTCAATTTGAAACAGTGGGTGACCAGAGCAGACATTTCATTCGTCTATCAATGAGAATCCAGCACTGGAGGAGCAGCAAACAATGGCCTCGCTCAACCTTGACGCTAATCCTGACATGGACCCTAACCCTAAACTCTGATCCTGACCCTAAGCCCTGACCTAACCTTAGCCTAACCCGTACCCTAAACCTGTACCTTACCCTAACCCATGCTCTACCCGCATCCTACCTGTACCCCAATTCTCACCCATACCCTAACACCCACTCTAACACAGAACCCTAACACCCTGAGACCGAAACCATAAACCTTAACCAATAAGCAAAACCATAACCATAACCAAACCATAAAATATAGTCATTAACCATACCCATAAATACCTCATTAACCATAAAACTTAAACCATAACAGCAGCCATAAACCATACACAGCCCCAACCCTCACACCAGCCCCAGCCCTAATGCTAACCCTCCAAACCACTTCCACCAAGCCAAGTCTAATCAGATTATACAAATACATCTCGAAAAAGAAAACTGGGGAATACTCTGGTGGCCCAGTGGTTAGGACTCTGTGCTTTCACTGCCAAGGGCTCGGGTTCGATCCCTGACTGGGGAACTAAGATCCCACAAGCCATGGGACGTGGCCAAAATAAATAAATAATTAAAATGAAATAAAACCACTATTTTAAAAAAGATTTTAAAAATAAAGGACAAAAACAAGAAAACTACCCCAGTACAACTTATAAATAGGAACGTAAAAATCTATCACACAATAATAGCAACATGAAACCAACAGAACTTTAAATGGATAATGCCATAAGCAAGTATCTCTACACCAGAAATTTCAGGTTGCTCAACATATGAAAAGTAAGCAATGTATTCAACCACAATAATGGTGTGAAGTAAAAACACATAATCATATCAATTAATGCAAAACATCTACAATGAAAATCCAGTGTTATTTCATGAAAAACACTCAAGAAAGCAGGAATAAAAGGAAATTTGCTCAATATGGAAAAGAGTAGTACAAAAAGCCACAGCAAACATCATGCTCAACGTTAAAGACTGAAAGATTTACTCCTGAAATCAGGAACAGGGCCAGGAAGCTGGCCTTCATCACCGTTACTCAACAGTGTACTGGAAGTTCTACCCAGAATCTTGAGGAAAGAAAGAAAAGGCATCCATGGGTGAATGGAAAAATTAAAACCGTGTCTCTTCACAGAACATAGGTCCCATCATCTTATATATAAGACTACCTATAATCAGCAAAGAAATTATTTGAGCTAATCAACTCATTAATAAGCAAAGTTATAGAACAAAATATCAATTCATGAAAATCTATCTTATGTGCATACGCTGGCAAAAAATAATCTGAAAAAGAATTTATGAGAACAATTCCATTTTTAAGAATGTCAACATCAATATTTAGGAGTATATTTAATCAAGGTACGAGACTTGTTTTTATGTATGTAAAGTTGTATGTTTGAAATTACTGGAAAGTCAATTACTTTTCAAAACATCATGTATGTCAACAGCATGCCAGAAAAGCAGAGAAAACATCAAACTTCCATATAGAAGCCAAGCCTTACCCAGATCCAGTTCACCCAAAGTCCACATGTCATTTAGAGGCACTGTGGGAAGGTTATATTAGGAGCCGCTGTCCTCCGTGTTGTGGACGACCTGGATATGGTAGAAACAGTGGGATTTTTGAATTCCAATTTTCCACTTCATTCCACAAAAAAACTATTAGAACTAATAAATCAATTCAGTAAAGTTGCAAAATCAATACACAGAGATCAGTTGCCTTTCTAAACACTAATAATGAACCATCAGAAAGAGAAACAAAGCAACCCTATTTACAACTGCATTCAAAAAGAACAAAATACCTGGGAATAAAGTCAACCAAGGAGGTGAAAGACCTGCACACTGAAAACTTGAAGACATTGATGAAGACATTGCAAAACACACCAATAAATGGAAAGATATCCTGTTCTCATGGAATGGAACAATTAATATTGTTAAAATATCCATGCTACCCAAAGCAGTGGACACAGTGAATGCAATCCCTCCCCAAATTCCATGGTATTTTCCCCCAAAATAGAGCAAATCCTCCTAATATCTGTGGGGAACCACAAAGGACCCCAAATAGCCAAAGAAACCCTGAAAAAAGAGAACGGGCTGGAGGCATCTCCCTCCCTGACGTCACGCTCTGCTGAGAAGCTACGGTCACCAAAACAGTGTGGAACTGGCTCAAAACGGGCACAGGGACCAGAGGAACAGGACAGAGAGCCCAGAATTCAACCCACACGGACGGGGTCGGTGAATTTATGACACAGGGACCAAGGACACACCAAGGAGCGCGACACGCCCCACGATAAATGGTGCTGGGAAAACTGGACGCCCCGTAACTCACGCTGGCTACCCTGCACACAAACCTGACCAAACACCCAGCTTTCCACGCCAAGCCCTCCCTCGCTCACGCGAAGACGGACCCCCTCAACGGTCAGTCGCCCACAGGAAGCTTCTCCCCACTTTTCCTCACCGTCTCTTCACCTTTTCCTCAGGCATCACCTGGGTCCTCAGGAAACCTAGTTCCCTAGTCAGCGTGGAGGCAGCCCCACTTTGTCCTGAAGCCGAAACCCCAGCGAGTCCTGAGGAGACGGAGACCGAGCTCCTCTCAGCAGAGACGCTGAGCCGGGCGTCCTACCCGAAGGCCCCCGCCCCCGCCCCCGCCCCCGCCCCCGCGCCTGAGGCGGCTCAACTCCTCTCAGCTGTCCTCACAATCGAGTTCGCAGGGAACGAGCATGCGCTGTGGGTCAGAGAGGCGAACTCGGCGCCACCCTGTGGTCAGTGCAGGAAGTGCAGGCCGCGCCTCCCTCACAGGTCACTGGAGGCAGCGTGCCCTACTGACAGGACTGCTGAATCCATTAAACTGGAAACTCAAACGAAAATGGAGTCTCTATCCCAAAAGTTTTCTAAAAGTAGTTAAGGAACAATTAATTGGAAACCATTTGGAATGAAGTGAATGTAGATGCAAACTTTACAACTTATACCAAATTCACTCAAAGTTATTCAGAGGCAAATTTTATTTTAGTTTATAATTTATGTTTGGCTGCATTGGGTCTTCGTTGCTGCATGTGGGCTTGCTCTAGTTGCGTCGAGCGGGGCTACTCTTCGTTGTGGTGCACGGGCTTCTCATTGCGGTGGCTTCTCTTGTGGGCGAGCACGGGCTCTAGGCGCGCAGGCTTCAGTAGTTGTGCCGCGCAGGCTTGGTTGCTCTGCGGCATGTGGGAGCTTCCCGGACCAGGGCTCGAGCCCGTGTCCCCTGCATTGGCAGGCGGACTCTTAACCACTGCGTCACCAGGGAAGTCCCCACAGACAAACTTTAAATACAAAACTATTCAAGGGGCTTCCCTGGTGGCGCAGTGGTTGAGAATCTGCCTGCCAACGCAGGGGACACGGGTTCGAGCCCTGGTCCGGGAAGCTCCCACATGCCGCGGAGCAACTAGCCCCGTGAGCCACAACTCCTGAGCCTGCGCGTCTGGAGCCTGTGCTCCGCAACAAGGGAGGCCGCGATAGTGAGAGGCCCGCGCACCGCGATGAAGAGTGGCCCCCGCTTGCCACAACTAGAGAAAGCCTTCGCACAGAAACGAAGACCCAACACAGCCAAAAATAAATTAATTAATTCATCAATTAAAAAAGAAAGCTGTCTCTCAAATTTAACTTCCAGAATATATTCAGGAAAAACGCATACGCCCTTTTTGCCCAACCAAAGAAGCGGGCAATGCAAATCAACACTACAGAGAGGTATCACTTCGAATCAGAAAAAAGGACCATCCTCACAAAGGGTAAAAACCAGATATGCAGGACAAGGAGAGGAGAAAAGGGAGCCTTGTTACGCTGAAGGGGGGAATGTAAATTGCCAACGGCCACTCTGGAGAAGTGTGCTGTGTTTCCTGAAGCATCTAAAAAACAGAGCTACAAAGCATAGGGCGCTTCCACTCATGGGCCTATATGTTGGCAAAACCAAAAATCCACAGGATGCAGGCACCCCGTTTACTGCTGCTATGTTTACAACAGCCTCGACTTGGGTACAACTTCATAGTCCTTGGAAGGAAAAAACGGTGAAAGAAAATTTGGTACTTAAGCACAACGGAATATTACTCAGCCCTGAAATCAATGAAATGAGGCCAGTTGCAGCAACTCAGGGGGACTTATGTAAGGTCATTGAGAGTGAAATAAGTTAGACAGCAAGAGAAACTTATCATGAGATATCACTTATAAAGGGAATCTAAAAATCGCCAACCATGAACTGAATTACAAACAGAACACCATCACACATTTACAAAACACACTTACGGCTGCTTAAGGGGAAAAGTGTGGTGCGGTGATGCATAAACCAGGAGGTTGAAATTGGCACAGATACCGTTCCATACGCCAATAATGTAATCGCCAAGACATACTCATGGTTCAAGGAACTGGACTCAGCACACTCTATTCACAGAAAAAACATATATCTGACTACTAGAAACTAGAAAAGAACTTATTGATGTCTCTCTGTAAGTGACTCAGGTGGATGTACAGCACCAAGAAACACAACATTGCAAATCAGCTACACCCCGTTGTAAAAATTAATTGTAAAAAAAGAAAGACAGTGAGAGAGAGAGGAATTCTCACAAAATTCAATCAGGGGCTGTGATGCAACTGGACTGACCACATCTACACTCACAGCTCAATGGGACGTAAGGCTGGACACCCTAACCCTAAACCCTAGCCCGAACCCTAACCCAACCCTAACCCTACCTTAACCGTAACCCTAACCCAACACTAACCCTAACCCTAAACCTAAACCCTAACCCTAACCCAACCCTACGCCTAACCCTAACCCCTAGCCCTAGCCCTAGCCCTAACCCTGACCCTAACCCCTAACCCTTAACCCCTAACCCCTAACCCCTAACCCTACCCAAGTTCACAAGTAAACTTCTCGCCCACCTGGAGAGAGTGATTTCATTTGAAAGAGTAAAGACACAATCAGCTCAGTAATTGGCCACGGGGGCTGCAGGGGCCAAGGCTAACCCGAGCTGGAGGAACGTGGGTGCCTGCCTGGATGCTCAGAGGCCAAGGGCTGTCCTGAGACCTGCTTGGACACCCGTGCAGATGGAACAAAGGATCCGTCCAGTCCCAGGAGGGCCCCACCAGCCCTCACGAACGCAACACCAGACTTCCCTGGTGGCGCAGTGGTTAAGAATCCACCTGCCAATGCAGGGGACACGGGTTTGAGCCCTGGTCCGGGATGATACCACATGCTGTGGAGCAACTAAGCCCGTGCACCACAACTACTGAGCCTGCGCTCTAGAACCCGCGAGCCCCGACTGCTGAAGCCCACGCGCTTAGAGCCTGTGCTCTGCAACAAGAGAAGCCACCGCAATGAGAAGCCCCCACTCGCCGCAACTAGAGAAAGCCTCCGGGCAGCAGTGCAGACCCAACACAGCCCAAAATTAATTAATGGATTAATTAATTAAGGAAAAAAAAAAAAAAGGCAGCACCTGGGGGCTGGCAGACTGAGGCACCAAGTCTTCCATCACGTCTACTTAGTATCCTGCATGTCAGGGCCATGCTGGACCTGGGGCTGCCCAGACAGAGTGGGGCCTGCATCACCCTTCCCAGGAGGGAGGGTGGAGGGAAACCCTGCATGACCTCTGAGGCCCTAAGAACCCTTGACTAAGGCTGAGCTCAATTTGAAACAGTGGGTGACCAGAGCAGACATTTCATTCGTCTATCAATGAGAATCCAGCACTGGAGGAGCAGCAAACAATGGCCTCGCTCAACCTTGACGCTAATCCTGACATGGACCCTAACCCTAAACTCTGATCCTGACCCTAAGCCCTGACCTAACCTTAGCCTAACCCGTACCCTAAACCTGTACCTTACCCTAACCCATGCTCTACCCGCATCCTACCTGTACCCCAATTCTCACCCATACCCTAACACCCACTCTAACACAGAACCCTAACACCCTGAGACCGAAACCATAAACCTTAACCAATAAGCAAAACCATAACCATAACCAAACCATAAAATATAGTCATTAACCATACCCATAAATACCTCATTAACCATAAAACTTAAACCATAACAGCAGCCATAAACCATACACAGCCCCAACCCTCACACCAGCCCCAGCCCTAATGCTAACCCTCCAAACCACTTCCACCAAGCCAAGTCTAATCAGATTATACAAATACATCTCGAAAAAGAAAACTGGGGAATACTCTGGTGGCCCAGTGGTTAGGACTCTGTGCTTTCACTGCCAAGGGCTCGGGTTCGATCCCTGACTGGGGAACTAAGATCCCACAAGCCATGGGACGTGGCCAAAATAAATAAATAATTAAAATGAAATAAAACCACTATTTTAAAAAAGATTTTAAAAATAAAGGACAAAAACAAGAAAACTACCCCAGTACAACTTATAAATAGGAACGTAAAAATCTATCACACAATAATAGCAACATGAAACCAACAGAACTTTAAATGGATAATGCCATAAGCAAGTATCTCTACACCAGAAATTTCAGGTTGCTCAACATATGAAAAGTAAGCAATGTATTCAACCACAATAATGGTGTGAAGTAAAAACACATAATCATATCAATTAATGCAAAACATCTACAATGAAAATCCAGTGTTATTTCATGAAAAACACTCAAGAAAGCAGGAATAAAAGGAAATTTGCTCAATATGGAAAAGAGTAGTACAAAAAGCCACAGCAAACATCATGCTCAACGTTAAAGACTGAAAGATTTACTCCTGAAATCAGGAACAGGGCCAGGAAGCTGGCCTTCATCACCGTTACTCAACAGTGTACTGGAAGTTCTACCCAGAATCTTGAGGAAAGAAAGAAAAGGCATCCATGGGTGAATGGAAAAATTAAAACCGTGTCTCTTCACAGAACATAGGTCCCATCATCTTATATATAAGACTACCTATAATCAGCAAAGAAATTATTTGAGCTAATCAACTCATTAATAAGCAAAGTTATAGAACAAAATATCAATTCATGAAAATCTATCTTATGTGCATACGCTGGCAAAAAATAATCTGAAAAAGAATTTATGAAAACAATTCCATTTTTAAGAATGTCAACATCAATATTTAGGAGTATATTTAATCAAGGTACGAGACTTGTTTTTATGTATGTAAAGTTGTATGTTTGAAATTACTGGAAAGTCAATTACTTTTCAAAACATCATGTATGTCAACAGCATGCCAGAAAAGCAGAGAAAACATCAAACTTCCATATAGAAGCCAAGCCTTACCCAGATCCAGTTCACCCAAAGTCCACATGTCATTTAGAGGCACTGTGGGAAGGTTATATTAGGAGCCGCTGTCCTCCGTGTTGTGGACGACCTGGATATGGTAGAAACAGTGGGATTTTTGAATTCCAATTTTCCACTTCATTCCACAAAAAAACTATTAGAACTAATAAATCAATTCAGTAAAGTTGCAAAATCAATACACAGAGATCAGTTGCCTTTCTAAACACTAATAATGAACCATCAGAAAGAGAAACAAAGCAACCCTATTTACAACTGCATTCAAAAAGA
Organism: Balaenoptera ricei; assembly: GCF_028023285.1. Lineage (NCBI taxonomy): Eukaryota > Metazoa > Chordata > Mammalia > Artiodactyla > Balaenopteridae > Balaenoptera > Balaenoptera ricei. The sequence continues at coordinate 17,491 of NW_026777822.1, read as the reverse complement.
ACAAAATACCTGGGAATAAAGTCAACCAAGGAGGTGAAAGACCTGCACACTGAAAACTTGAAGACATTGATGAAGACATTGCAAAACACACCAATAAATGGAAAGATATCCTGTTCTCATGGAATGGAACAATTAATATTGTTAAAATATCCATGCTACCCAAAGCAGTGGACACAGTGAATGCAATCCCTCCCCAAATTCCATGGTATTTTCCCCCAAAATAGAGCAAATCCTCCTAATATCTGTGGGGAACCACAAAGGACCCCAAATAGCCAAAGAAACCCTGAAAAAAGAGAACGGGCTGGAGGCATCTCCCTCCCTGACGTCACGCTCTGCTGAGAAGCTACGGTCACCAAAACAGTGTGGAACTGGCTCAAAACGGGCACAGGGACCAGAGGAACAGGACAGAGAGCCCAGAATTCAACCCACACGGACGGGGTCGGTGAATTTATGACACAGGGACCAAGGACACACCAAGGAGCGCGACACGCCCCACGATAAATGGTGCTGGGAAAACTGGACGCCCCGTAACTCACGCTGGCTACCCTGCACACAAACCTGACCAAACACCCAGCTTTCCACGCCAAGCCCTCCCTCGCTCACGCGAAGACGGACCCCCTCAACGGTCAGTCGCCCACAGGAAGCTTCTCCCCACTTTTCCTCACCGTCTCTTCACCTTTTCCTCAGGCATCACCTGGGTCCTCAGGAAACCTAGTTCCCTAGTCAGCGTGGAGGCAGCCCCACTTTGTCCTGAAGCCGAAACCCCAGCGAGTCCTGAGGAGACGGAGACCGAGCTCCTCTCAGCAGAGACGCTGAGCCGGGCGTCCTACCCGAAGGCCCCCGCCCCCGCCCCCGCCCCCGCCCCCGCCCCCGCCCCCGCGCCTGAGGCGGCTCAACTCCTCTCAGCTGTCCTCACAATCGAGTTCGCAGGGAACGAGCATGCGCTGTGGGTCAGAGAGGCGAACTCGGCGCCACCCTGTGGTCAGTGCAGGAAGTGCAGGCCGCGCCTCCCTCACAGGTCACTGGAGGCAGCGTGCCCTACTGACAGGACTGCTGAATCCATTAAACTGGAAACTCAAACGAAAATGGAGTCTCTATCCCAAAAGTTTTCTAAAAGTAGTTAAGGAACAATTAATTGGAAACCATTTGGAATGAAGTGAATGTAGATGCAAACTTTACAACTTATACCAAATTCACTCAAAGTTATTCAGAGGCAAATTTTATTTTAGTTTATAATTTATGTTTGGCTGCATTGGGTCTTCGTTGCTGCATGTGGGCTTGCTCTAGTTGCGTCGAGCGGGGCTACTCTTCGTTGTGGTGCACGGGCTTCTCATTGCGGTGGCTTCTCTTGTGGGCGAGCACGGGCTCTAGGCGCGCAGGCTTCAGTAGTTGTGCCGCGCAGGCTTGGTTGCTCTGCGGCATGTGGGAGCTTCCCGGACCCGGGCTCGAGCCCGTGTCCCCTGCATTGGCAGGCGGACTCTTAACCACTGCGTCACCAGGGAAGTCCCCACAGACAAACTTTAAATACAAAACTATTCAAGGGGCTTCCCTGGTGGCGCAGTGGTTGAGAATCTGCCTGCCAACGCAGGGGACACGGGTTCGAGCCCTGGTCCGGGAAGCTCCCACATGCCGCGGAGCAACTAGCCCCGTGAGCCACAACTCCTGAGCCTGCGCGTCTGGAGCCTGTGCTCCGCAACAAGGGAGGCCGCGATAGTGAGAGGCCCGCGCACCGCGATGAAGAGTGGCCCCCGCTTGCCACAACTAGAGAAAGCCTTCGCACAGAAACGAAGACCCAACACAGCCAAAAATAAATTAATTAATTCATCAATTAAAAAAGAAAGCTGTCTCTCAAATTTAACTTCCAGAATATATTCAGGAAAAACGCATACGCCCTTTTTGCCCAACCAAAGAAGCGGGCAATGCAAATCAACACTACAGAGAGGTATCACTTCGAATCAGAAAAAAGGACCATCCTCACAAAGGGTAAAAACCAGATATGCAGGACAAGGAGAGGAGAAAAGGGAGCCTTGTTACGCTGAAGGGGGGAATGTAAATTGCCAACGGCCACTCTGGAGAAGTGTGCTGTGTTTCCTGAAGCATCTAAAAAACAGAGCTACAAAGCATAGGGCGCTTCCACTCATGGGCCTATATGTTGGCAAAACCAAAAATCCACAGGATGCAGGCACCCCGTTTACTGCTGCTATGTTTACAACAGCCTCGACTTGGGTACAACTTCATAGTCCTTGGAAGGAAAAAACGGTGAAAGAAAATTTGGTACTTAAGCACAACGGAATATTACTCAGCCCTGAAATCAATGAAATGAGGCCAGTTGCAGCAACTCAGGGGGACTTATGTAAGGTCATTGAGAGTGAAATAAGTTAGACAGCAAGAGAAACTTATCATGAGATATCACTTATAAAGGGAATCTAAAAATCGCCAACCATGAACTGAATTACAAACAGAACACCATCACACATTTACAAAACACACTTACGGCTGCTTAAGGGGAAAAGTGTGGTGCGGTGATGCATAAACCAGGAGGTTGAAATTGGCACAGATACCGTTCCATACGCCAATAATGTAATCGCCAAGACATACTCATGGTTCAAGGAACTGGACTCAGCACACTCTATTCACAGAAAAAACATATATCTGACTACTAGAAACTAGAAAAGAACTTATTGATGTCTCTCTGTAAGTGACTCAGGTGGATGTACAGCACCAAGAAACACAACATTGCAAATCAGCTACACCCCGTTGTAAAAATTAATTATAAAAAAAGAAAGACAGTGAGAGAGAGAGGAATTCTCACAAAATTCAATCAGGGGCTGTGATGCAACTGGACTGACCACATCTACACTCACAGCTCAATGGGACGTAAGGCTGGACACCCTAACCCTAAACCCTAGCCCGAACCCTAACCCAACCCTAACCCTACCTTAACCGTAACCCTAACCCAACACTAACCCTAACCCTAAACCTAAACCCTAACCCTAACCCAACCCTACGCCTAACCCTAACCCCTAGCCCTAGCCCTAGCCCTAACCCTGACCCTAACCCCTAACCCTTAACCCCTAACCCCTAACCCCTAACCCTACCCAAGTTCACAAGTAAACTTCTCGCCCACCTGGAGAGAGTGATTTCATTTGAAAGAGTAAAGACACAATCAGCTCAGTAATTGGCCACGGGGGCTGCAGGGGCCAAGGCTAACCCGAGCTGGAGGAACGTGGGTGCCTGCCTGGATGCTCAGAGGCCAAGGGCTGTCCTGAGACCTGCTTGGACACCCGTGCAGATGGAACAAAGGATCCGTCCAGTCCCAGGAGGGCCCCACCAGCCCTCACGAACGCAACACCAGACTTCCCTGGTGGCGCAGTGGTTAAGAATCCACCTGCCAATGCAGGGGACACGGGTTTGAGCCCTGGTCCGGGAAGATACCACATGCTGTGGAGCAACTAAGCCCGTGCACCACAACTACTGAGCCTGCGCTCTAGAACCCGCGAGCCCCGACTGCTGAAGCCCACGCGCTTAGAGCCTGTGCTCTGCAACAAGAGAAGCCACCGCAATGAGAAGCCCCCACTCGCCGCAACTAGAGAAAGCCTCCGGGCAGCAGTGCAGACCCAACACAGCCCAAAATTAATTAATGGATTAATTAATTAAGGAAAAAAAAAAAAAGGCAGCACCTGGGGGCTGGCAGACTGAGGCACCAAGTCTTCCATCACGTCTACTTAGTATCCTGCATGTCAGGGCCATGCTGGACCTGGGGCTGCCCAGACAGAGTGGGGCCTGCATCACCCTTCCCAGGAGGGAGGGTGGAGGGAAACCCTGCATGACCTCTGAGGCCCTAAGAACCCTTGACTAAGGCTGAGCTCAATTTGAAACAGTGGGTGACCAGAGCAGACATTTCATTCGTCTATCAATGAGAATCCAGCACTGGAGGAGCAGCAAACAATGGCCTCGCTCAACCTTGACGCTAATCCTGACATGGACCCTAACCCTAAACTCTGATCCTGACCCTAAGCCCTGACCTAACCTTAGCCTAACCCGTACCCTAAACCTGTACCTTACCCTAACCCATGCTCTACCCGCATCCTACCTGTACCCCAATTCTCACCCATACCCTAACACCCACTCTAACACAGAACCCTAACACCCTGAGACCGAAACCATAAACCTTAACCAATAAGCAAAACCATAACCATAACCAAACCATAAAATATAGTCATTAACCATACCCATAAATACCTCATTAACCATAAAACTTAAACCATAACAGCAGCCATAAACCATACACAGCCCCAACCCTCACACCAGCCCCAGCCCTAATGCTAACCCTCCAAACCACTTCCACCAAGCCAAGTCTAATCAGATTATACAAATACATCTCGAAAAAGAAAACTGGGGAATACTCTGGTGGCCCAGTGGTTAGGACTCTGTGCTTTCACTGCCAAGGGCTCGGGTTCGATCCCTGACTGGGGAACTAAGATCCCACAAGCCATGGGACGTGGCCAAAATAAATAAATAATTAAAATGAAATAAAACCACTATTTTAAAAAAGATTTTAAAAATAAAGGACAAAAACAAGAAAACTACCCCAGTACAACTTATAAATAGGAACGTAAAAATCTATCACACAATAATAGCAACATGAAACCAACAGAACTTTAAATGGATAATGCCATAAGCAAGTATCTCTACACCAGAAATTTCAGGTTGCTCAACATATGAAAAGTAAGCAATGTATTCAACCACAATAATGGTGTGAAGTAAAAACACATAATCATATCAATTAATGCAAAACATCTACAATGAAAATCCAGTGTTATTTCATGAAAAACACTCAAGAAAGCAGGAATAAAAGGAAATTTGCTCAATATGGAAAAGAGTAGTACAAAAAGCCACAGCAAACATCATGCTCAACGTTAAAGACTGAAAGATTTACTCCTGAAATCAGGAACAGGGCCAGGAAGCTGGCCTTCATCACCGTTACTCAACAGTGTACTGGAAGTTCTACCCAGAATCTTGAGGAAAGAAAGAAAAGGCATCCATGGGTGAATGGAAAAATTAAAACCGTGTCTCTTCACAGAACATAGGTCCCATCATCTTATATATAAGACTACCTATAATCAGCAAAGAAATTATTTGAGCTAATCAACTCATTAATAAGCAAAGTTATAGAACAAAATATCAATTCATGAAAATCTATCTTATGTGCATACGCTGGCAAAAAATAATCTGAAAAAGAATTTATGAAAACAATTCCATTTTTAAGAATGTCAACATCAATATTTAGGAGTATATTTAATCAAGGTACGAGACTTGTTTTTATGTATGTAAAGTTGTATGTTTGAAATTACTGGAAAGTCAATTACTTTTCAAAACATCATGTATGTCAACAGCATGCCAGAAAAGCAGAGAAAACATCAAACTTCCATATAGAAGCCAAGCCTTACCCAGATCCAGTTCACCCAAAGTCCACATGTCATTTAGAGGCACTGTGGGAAGGTTATATTAGGAGCCGCTGTCCTCCGTGTTGTGGACGACCTGGATATGGTAGAAACAGTGGGATTTTTGAATTCCAATTTTCCACTTCATTCCACAAAAAAACTATTAGAACTAATAAATCAATTCAGTAAAGTTGCAAAATCAATACACAGAGATCAGTTGCCTTTCTAAACACTAATAATGAACCATCAGAAAGAGAAACAAAGCAACCCTATTTACAACTGCATTCAAAAAGAACAAAATACCTGGGAATAAAGTCAACCAAGGAGGTGAAAGACCTGCACACTGAAAACTTGAAGACATTGATGAAGACATTGCAAAACACACCAATAAATGGAAAGATATCCTGTTCTCATGGAATGGAACAATTAATATTGTTAAAATATCCATGCTACCCAAAGCAGTGGACACAGTGAATGCAATCCCTCCCCAAATTCCATGGTATTTTCCCCCAAAATAGAAGCAAATCCTCCTAATATCTGTGGGGAACCACAAAGGACCCCAAATAGCCAAAGAAACCCTGAAAAAAGAGAACGGGCTGGGAGGCATCTCCCTCCCTGACGTCACGCTCTGCTGAGAAGCTACGGTCACCAAAACAGTGTGGAACTGGCTCAAAACGGGCACAGGGGACCAGAGGAACAGGACAGAGAGACCAGAATTCAACCCACACGGACGGGGTCGGTGAATTTATGACACAGGGACCAAGGACACACCAAGGGAGCGCGACACGCCCCACGATAAATGGTGCTGGGAAAACTGGACGCCCCCGTAACTCACGCTGGCTACCCTGCACACAAACCTGACCAAAACACCCAGCTTTCCACGCCAAGCCCTCCCTCGCTCACACGAAGACGGACCCCTCAACGGTCAGTCGCCCACAGGAAGCTTCTCCCCACTTTTCCTCACCGTCTCTTCACCTTTTCCTCAGGCATCACCTGGGTCCTCAGGAAACCTAGTTCCCTAGATCAGCGTGAGGCAGCCCCACTTTGTCCTGAAGCCGAACCCCAGCGAGTCCTGAGGAGACGGAGGACCGAGCTCCTCTCAGCAGAGACGCTGAGCCGGGCGTCCTACCCGAAGGCCCCCCGCCCCCGCCCCCGCCCCCGCCCCCGCCCCCGCCCCCGCGCCTTGAGGCGGCTCAACTCCTCTCAGCTGTCCTCACAATCGAGTTCGCAGGGAACGAGCATGGCGCTGTGGGTCAGAGAGGCGAACTCGGCGCCACCCTGTGGTCAGTGCAGGAAGTGCAGGCCGCGCCTCCCTCACAGGTCACTGGAGGCAGCGTGCCCTACTGACAGGACTGCTGAATCCATTAAACTGGAAACTCAAACGAAAATGGAGTCTCTATCCCAAAAGTTTTCTAAAAGTAGTTAAGGAACAATTAATTGGAAACCATTTGGGAATGAAGTGAATGTAGATGCAAACTTTACAACTTATACCAAATTCACTCAAAGTTATTCAGAGGCAAATTTTATTTTAGTTTATAATTTATCTTTATGCATTGGGTCTTCGTTGCTGCATGTGGGCTTGCTCTAGTTGCGTCGAGCGGGGCTACTCTTCGTTGTGGTGCACGGGCTTCTCATTGCGGTGGCTTCTCTTGTGGGCGAGCACGGGCTCTAGGCGCGCAGGCTTCAGTAGTTGTGCCGCGCAGGCTTGGTTGCTCTGCGGCATGTGGGAGCTTCCCGGACCCGGGCTCGAGCCCGTGTCCCCTGCATTGGCAGGCGGACTCTTAACCACTGCGTCACCAGGGAAGTCCCCACAGACAAACTTTAAATACAAAACTATTCAAGGGGCTTCCCTGGTGGCGCAGTGGTTGAGAATCTGCCTGCCAACGCAGGGGACACGGGTTCGAGCCCTGGTCCGGGAAGCTCCCACATGCCGCGGAGCAACTAGCCCCGTGAGCCACAACTCCTGAGCCTGCGCGTCTGGAGCCTGTGCTCCGCAACAAGGGAGGCCGCGATAGTGAGAGGCCCGCGCACCGCGATGAAGAGTGGCCCCCGCTTGCCACAACTAGAGAAAGCCTTCGCACAGAAACGAAGACCCAACACAGCCAAAAATAAATTAATTAATTCATCAATTAAAAAAGAAAGCTGTCTCTCAAATTTAACTTCCAGAATATATTCAGGAAAAACGCATACGCCCTTTTTGCCCAACCAAAGAAGCGGGCAATGCAAATCAACACTACAGAGAGGTATCACTTCGAATCAGAAAAAAGGACCATCCTCACAAAGGGTAAAAACCAGATATGCAGGACAAGGAGAGGAGAAAAGGGAGCCTTGTTACGCTGAAGGGGGGAATGTAAATTGCCAACGGCCACTCTGGAGAAGTGTGCTGTGTTTCCTGAAGCATCTAAAAAACAGAGCTACAAAGCATAGGGCGCTTCCACTCATGGGCCTATATGTTGGCAAAACCAAAAATCCACAGGATGCAGGCACCCCGTTTACTGCTGCTATGTTTACAACAGCCTCGACTTGGGTACAACTTCATAGTCCTTGGAAGGAAAAAACGGTGAAAGAAAATTTGGTACTTAAGCACAACGGAATATTACTCAGCCCTGAAATCAATGAAATGAGGCCAGTTGCAGCAACTCAGGGGGACTTATGTAAGGTCATTGAGAGTGAAATAAGTTAGACAGCAAGAGAAACTTATCATGAGATATCACTTATAAAGGGAATCTAAAAATCGCCAACCATGAACTGAATTACAAACAGAACACCATCACACATTTACAAAACACACTTACGGCTGCTTAAGGGGAAAAGTGTGGTGCGGTGATGCATAAACCAGGAGGTTGAAATTGGCACAGATACCGTTCCATACGCCAATAATGTAATCGCCAAGACATACTCATGGTTCAAGGAACTGGACTCAGCACACTCTATTCACAGAAAAAACATATATCTGACTACTAGAAACTAGAAAAGAACTTATTGATGTCTCTCTGTAAGTGACTCAGGTGGATGTACAGCACCAAGAAACACAACATTGCAAATCAGCTACACCCCGTTGTAAAAATTAATTGTAAAAAAAGAAAGACAGTGAGAGAGAGAGGAATTCTCACAAAATTCAATCAGGGGCTGTGATGCAACTGGACTGACCACATCTACACTCACAGCTCAATGGGACGTAAGGCTGGACACCCTAACCCTAAACCCTAGCCCGAACCCTAACCCAACCCTAACCCTACCTTAACCGTAACCCTAACCCAACACTAACCCTAACCCTAAACCTAAACCCTAACCCTAACCCAACCCTACGCCTAACCCTAACCCCTAGCCCTAGCCCTAGCCCTAACCCTGACCCTAACCCCTAACCCTTAACCCCTAACCCCTAACCCTACCCAAGTTCACAAGTAAACTTCTCGCCCACCTGGAGAGAGTGATTTCATTTGAAAGAGTAAAGACACAATCAGCTCAGTAATTGGCCACGGGGGCTGCAGGGGCCAAGGCTAACCCGAGCTGGAGGAACGTGGGTGCCTGCCTGGATGCTCAGAGGCCAAGGGCTGTCCTGAGACCTGCTTGGACACCCGTGCAGATGGAACAAAGGATCCGTCCAGTCCCAGGAGGGCCCCACCAGCCCTCACGAACGCAACACCAGACTTCCCTGGTGGCGCAGTGGTTAAGAATCCACCTGCCAATGCAGGGGACACGGGTTTGAGCCCTGGTCCGGGAAGATACCACATGCTGTGGAGCAACTAAGCCCGTGCACCACAACTACTGAGCCTGCGCTCTAGAACCCGCGAGCCCCGACTGCTGAAGCCCACGCGCTTAGAGCCTGTGCTCTGCAACAAGAGAAGCCACCGCAATGAGAAGCCCCCACTCGCCGCAACTAGAGAAAGCCTCCGGGCAGCAGTGCAGACCCAACACAGCCCAAAATTAATTAATGGATTAATTAATTAAGGAAAAAAAAAAAAAAGGCAGCACCTGGGGGCTGGCAGACTGAGGCACCAAGTCTTCCATCACGTCTACTTAGTATCCTGCATGTCAGGGCCATGCTGGACCTGGGGCTGCCCAGACAGAGTGGGGCCTGCATCACCCTTCCCAGGAGGGAGGGTGGAGGGAAACCCTGCATGACCTCTGAGGCCCTAAGAACCCTTGACTAAGGCTGAGCTCAATTTGAAACAGTGGGTGACCAGAGCAGACATTTCATTCGTCTATCAATGAGAATCCAGCACTGGAGGAGCAGCAAACAATGGCCTCGCTCAACCTTGACGCTAATCCTGACATGGACCCTAACCCTAAACTCTGATCCTGACCCTAAGCCCTGACCTAACCTTAGCCTAACCCGTACCCTAAACCTGTACCTTACCCTAACCCATGCTCTACCCGCATCCTACCTGTACCCCAATTCTCACCCATACCCTAACACCCACTCTAACACAGAACCCTAACACCCTGAGACCGAAACCATAAACCTTAACCAATAAGCAAAACCATAACCATAACCAAACCATAAAATATAGTCATTAACCATACCCATAAATACCTCATTAACCATAAAACTTAAACCATAACAGCAGCCATAAACCATACACAGCCCCAACCCTCACACCAGCCCCAGCCCTAATGCTAACCCTCCAAACCACTTCCACCAAGCCAAGTCTAATCAGATTATACAAATACATCTCGAAAAAGAAAACTGGGGAATACTCTGGTGGCCCAGTGGTTAGGACTCTGTGCTTTCACTGCCAAGGGCTCGGGTTCGATCCCTGACTGGGGAACTAAGATCCCACAAGCCATGGGACGTGGCCAAAATAAATAAATAATTAAAATGAAATAAAACCACTATTTTAAAAAAGATTTTAAAAATAAAGGACAAAAACAAGAAAACTACCCCAGTACAACTTATAAATAGGAACGTAAAAATCTATCACACAATAATAGCAACATGAAACCAACAGAACTTTAAATGGATAATGCCATAAGCAAGTATCTCTACACCAGAAATTTCAGGTTGCTCAACATATGAAAAGTAAGCAATGTATTCAACCACAATAATGGTGTGAAGTAAAAACACATAATCATATCAATTAATGCAAAACATCTACAATGAAAATCCAGTGTTATTTCATGAAAAACACTCAAGAAAGCAGGAATAAAAGGAAATTTGCTCAATATGGAAAAGAGTAGTACAAAAAGCCACAGCAAACATCATGCTCAACGTTAAAGACTGAAAGATTTACTCCTGAAATCAGGAACAGGGCCAGGAAGCTGGCCTTCATCACCGTTACTCAACAGTGTACTGGAAGTTCTACCCAGAATCTTGAGGAAAGAAAGAAAAGGCATCCATGGGTGAATGGAAAAATTAAAACCGTGTCTCTTCACAGAACATAGGTCCCATCATCTTATATATAAGACTACCTATAATCAGCAAAGAAATTATTTGAGCTAATCAACTCATTAATAAGCAAAGTTATAGAACAAAATATCAATTCATGAAAATCTATCTTATGTGCATACGCTGGCAAAAAATAATCTGAAAAAGAATTTATGAAAACAATTCCATTTTTAAGAATGTCAACATCAATATTTAGGAGTATATTTAATCAAGGTACGAGACTTGTTTTTATGTATGTAAAGTTGTATGTTTGAAATTACTGGAAAGTCAATTACTTTTCAAAACATCATGTATGTCAACAGCATGCCAGAAAAGCAGAGAAAACATCAAACTTCCATATAGAAGCCAAGCCTTACCCAGATCCAGTTCACCCAAAGTCCACATGTCATTTAGAGGCACTGTGGGAAGGTTATATTAGGAGCCGCTGTCCTCCGTGTTGTGGACGACCTGGATATGGTAGAAACAGTGGGATTTTTGAATTCCAATTTTCCACTTCATTCCACAAAAAAACTATTAGAACTAATAAATCAATTCAGTAAAGTTGCAAAATCAATACACAGAGATCAGTTGCCTTTCTAAACACTAATAATGAACCATCAGAAAGAGAAACAAAGCAACCCTATTTACAACTGCATTCAAAAAGAACAAAATACCTGGGAATAAAGTCAACCAAGGAGGTGAAAGACCTGCACACTGAAAACTTGAAGACATTGATGAAGACATTGCAAAACACACCAATAAATGGAAAGATATCCTGTTCTCATGGAATGGAACAATTAATATTGTTAAAATATCCATGCTACCCAAAGCAGTGGACACAGTGAATGCAATCCCTCCCCAAATTCCATGGTATTTTCCCCCAAAATAGAGCAAATCCTCCTAATATCTGTGGGGAACCACAAAGGACCCCAAATAGCCAAAGAAACCCTGAAAAAAGAGAACGGGCTGGAGGCATCTCCCTCCCTGACGTCACGCTCTGCTGAGAAGCTACGGTCACCAAAACAGTGTGGAACTGGCTCAAAACGGGCACAGGGACCAGAGGAACAGGACAGAGAGCCCAGAATTCAACCCACACGGACGGGGTCGGTGAATTTATGACACAGGGACCAAGGACACACCAAGGAGCGCGACACGCCCCACGATAAATGGTGCTGGGAAAACTGGACGCCCCATAACTCACGCTGGCTACCCTGCACACAAACCTGACCAAACACCCAGCTTTCCACGCCAAGCCCTCCCTCGCTCACACGAAGACGGACCCCCTCAACGGTCAGTCGCCCACAGGAAGCTTCTCCCCACTTTTCCTCACCGTCTCTTCACCTTTTCCTCAGGCATCACCTGGGTCCTCAGGAAACCTAGTTCCCTAGTCAGCGTGGAGGCAGCCCCACTTTGTCCTGAAGCCGAAACCCCAGCGAGTCCTGAGGAGACGGAGACCGAGCTCCTCTCAGCAGAGACGCTGAGCCGGGCGTCCTACCCGAAGGCCCCCGCCCCCGCCCCCGCCCCCGCCCCCGCCCCCGCCCCCGCGCCTGAGGCGGCTCAACTCCTCTCAGCTGTCCTCACAATCGAGTTCGCAGGGAACGAGCATGCGCTGTGGGTCAGAGAGGCGAACTCGGCGCCACCCTGTGGTCAGTGCAGGAAGTGCAGGCCGCGCCTCCCTCACAGGTCACTGGAGGCAGCGTGCCCTACTGACAGGACTGCTGAATCCATTAAACTGGAAACTCAAACGAAAATGGAGTCTCTATCCCAAAAGTTTTCTAAAAGTAGTTAAGGAACAATTAATTGGAAACCATTTGGAATGAAGTGAATGTAGATGCAAACTTTACAACTTATACCAAATTCACTCAAAGTTATTCAGAGGCAAATTTTATTTTAGTTTATAATTTATGTTTGGCTGCATTGGGTCTTCGTTGCTGCATGTGGGCTTGCTCTAGTTGCGTCGAGCGGGGCTACTCTTCGTTGTGGTGCACGGGCTTCTCATTGCGGTGGCTTCTCTTGTGGGCGAGCACGGGCTCTAGGCGCGCAGGCTTCAGTAGTTGTGCCGCGCAGGCTTGGTTGCTCTGCGGCATGTGGAGCTTCCCGGACCCGGGCTCGAGCCCGTGTCCCCTGCATTGGCAGGCGGACTCTTAACCACTGCGTCACCAGGGAAGTCCCCACAGACAAACTTTAAATACAAAACTATTCAAGGGGCTTCCTGGTGGCGCAGTGGTTGAGAATCTGCCTGCCAACGCAGGGGACACGGGTTCGAGCCCTGGTCCGGGAAGCTCCCACATGCCGCGGAGCAACTAGCCCCGTGAGCCACAACTCCTGAGCCTGCGCGTCTGGAGCCTGTGCTCCGCAACAAGGGAGGCCGCGATAGTGAGAGGCCCGCGCACCGCGATGAAGAGTGGCCCCCGCTTGCCACAACTAGAGAAAGCCTTCGCACAGAAACGAAGACCCAACACAGCCAAAAATAAATTAATTAATTCATCAATTAAAAAAGAAAGCTGTCTCTCAAATTTAACTTCCAGAATATATTCAGGAAAAACGCATACGCCCTTTTTGCCCAACCAAAGAAGCGGGCAATGCAAATCAACACTACAGAGAGGTATCACTTCGAATCAGAAAAAAGGACCATCCTCACAAAGGGTAAAAACCAGATATGCAGGACAAGGAGAGGAGAAAAGGGAGCCTTGTTACGCTGAAGGGGGGAATGTAAATTGCCAACGGCCACTCTGGAGAAGTGTGCTGTGTTTCCTGAAGCATCTAAAAAACAGAGCTACAAAGCATAGGGCGCTTCCACTCATGGGCCTATATGTTGGCAAAACCAAAAATCCACAGGATGCAGGCACCCCGTTTACTGCTGCTATGTTTACAACAGCCTCGACTTGGGTACAACTTCATAGTCCTTGGAAGGAAAAAACGGTGAAAGAAAATTTGGTACTTAAGCACAACGGAATATTACTCAGCCCTGAAATCAATGAAATGAGGCCAGTTGCAGCAACTCAGGGGGACTTATGTAAGGTCATTGAGAGTGAAATAAGTTAGACAGCAAGAGAAACTTATCATGAGATATCACTTATAAAGGGAATCTAAAAATCGCCAACCATGAACTGAATTACAAACAGAACACCATCACACATTTACAAAACACACTTACGGCTGCTTAAGGGGAAAAGTGTGGTGCGGTGATGCATAAACCAGGAGGTTGAAATTGGCACAGATACCGTTCCATACGCCAATAATGTAATCGCCAAGACATACTCATGGTTCAAGGAACTGGACTCAGCACACTCTATTCACAGAAAAAACATATATCTGACTACTAGAAACTAGAAAAGAACTTATTGATGTCTCTCTGTAAGTGACTCAGGTGGATGTACAGCACCAAGAAACACAACATTGCAAATCAGCTACACCCCGTTGTAAAAATTAATTGTAAAAAAAGAAAGACAGTGAGAGAGAGAGGAATTCTCACAAAATTCAATCAGGGGCTGTGATGCAACTGGACTGACCACATCTACACTCACAGCTCAATGGGACGTAAGGCTGGACACCCTAACCCTAAACCCTAGCCCGAACCCTAACCCAACCCTAACCCTACCTTAACCGTAACCCTAACCCAACACTAACCCTAACCCTAAACCTAAACCCTAACCCTAACCCAACCCTACGCCTAACCCTAACCCCTAGCCCTAGCCCTAGCCCTAACCCTGACCCTAACCCCTAACCCTTAACCCCTAACCCCTAACCCTACCCAAGTTCACAAGTAAACTTCTCGCCCACCTGGAGAGAGTGATTTCATTTGAAAGAGTAAAGACACAATCAGCTCAGTAATTGGCCACGGGGGCTGCAGGGGCCAAGGCTAACCCGAGCTGGAGGAACGTGGGTGCCTGCCTGGATGCTCAGAGGCCAAGGGCTGTCCTGAGACCTGCTTGGACACCCGTGCAGATGGAACAAAGGATCCGTCCAGTCCCAGGAGGGCCCCACCAGCCCTCACGAACGCAACACCAGACTTCCCTGGTGGCGCAGTGGTTAAGAATCCACCTGCCAATGCAGGGGACACGGGTTTGAGCCCTGGTCCGGGAAGATACCACATGCTGTGGAGCAACTAAGCCCGTGCACCACAACTACTGAGCCTGCGCTCTAGAACCCGCGAGCCCCGACTGCTGAAGCCCACGCGCTTAGAGCCTGTGCTCTGCAACAAGAGAAGCCACCGCAATGAGAAGCCCCCACTCGCCGCAACTAGAGAAAGCCTCCGGGCAGCAGTGCAGACCCAACACAGCCCAAAATTAATTAATGGATTAATTAATTAAGGAAAAAAAAAAAAAGGCAGCACCTGGGGGCTGGCAGACTGAGGCACCAAGTCTTCCATCACGTCTACTTAGTATCCTGCATGTCAGGGCCATGCTGGACCTGGGGCTGCCCAGACAGAGTGGGGCCTGCATCACCCTTCCCAGGAGGGAGGGTGGAGGGAAACCCTGCATGACCTCTGAGGCCCTAAGAACCCTTGACTAAGGCTGAGCTCAATTTGAAACAGTGGGTGACCAGAGCAGACATTTCATTCGTCTATCAATGAGAATCCAGCACTGGAGGAGCAGCAAACAATGGCCTCGCTCAACCTTGACGCTAATCCTGACATGGACCCTAACCCTAAACTCTGATCCTGACCCTAAGCCCTGACCTAACCTTAGCCTAACCCGTACCCTAAACCTGTACCTTACCCTAACCCATGCTCTACCCGCATCCTACCTGTACCCCAATTCTCACCCATACCCTAACACCCACTCTAACACAGAACCCTAACACCCTGAGACCGAAACCATAAACCTTAACCAATAAGCAAAACCATAACCATAACCAAACCATAAAATATAGTCATTAACCATACCCATAAATACCTCATTAACCATAAAACTTAAACCATAACAGCAGCCATAAACCATACACAGCCCCAACCCTCACACCAGCCCCAGCCCTAATGCTAACCCTCCAAACCACTTCCACCAAGCCAAGTCTAATCAGATTATACAAATACATCTCGAAAAAGAAAACTGGGGAATACTCTGGTGGCCCAGTGGTTAGGACTCTGTGCTTTCACTGCCAAGGGCTCGGGTTCGATCCCTGACTGGGGAACTAAGATCCCACAAGCCATGGGACGTGGCCAAAATAAATAAATAATTAAAATGAAATAAAACCACTATTTTAAAAAAGATTTTAAAAATAAAGGACAAAAACAAGAAAACTACCCCAGTACAACTTATAAATAGGAACGTAAAAATCTATCACACAATAATAGCAACATGAAACCAACAGAACTTTAAATGGATAATGCCATAAGCAAGTATCTCTACACCAGAAATTTCAGGTTGCTCAACATATGAAAAGTAAGCAATGTATTCAACCACAATAATGGTGTGAAGTAAAAACACATAATCATATCAATTAATGCAAAACATCTACAATGAAAATCCAGTGTTATTTCATGAAAAACACTCAAGAAAGCAGGAATAAAAGGAAATTTGCTCAATATGGAAAAGAGTAGTACAAAAAGCCACAGCAAACATCATGCTCAACGTTAAAGACTGAAAGATTTACTCCTGAAATCAGGAACAGGGCCAGGAAGCTGGCCTTCATCACCGTTACTCAACAGTGTACTGGAAGTTCTACCCAGAATCTTGAGGAAAGAAAGAAAAGGCATCCATGGGTGAATGGAAAAATTAAAACCGTGTCTCTTCACAGAACATAGGTCCCATCATCTTATATATAAGACTACCTATAATCAGCAAAGAAATTATTTGAGCTAATCAACTCATTAATAAGCAAAGTTATAGAACAAAATATCAATTCATGAAAATCTATCTTATGTGCATACGCTGGCAAAAAATAATCTGAAAAAGAATTTATGAAAACAATTCCATTTTTAAGAATGTCAACATCAATATTTAGGAGTATATTTAATCAAGGTACGAGACTTGTTTTTATGTATGTAAAGTTGTATGTTTGAAATTACTGGAAAGTCAATTACTTTTCAAAACATCATGTATGTCAACAGCATGCCAGAAAAGCAGAGAAAACATCAAACTTCCATATAGAAGCCAAGCCTTACCCAGATCCAGTTCACCCAAAGTCCACATGTCATTTAGAGGCACTGTGGGAAGGTTATATTAGGAGCCGCTGTCCTCCGTGTTGTGGACGACCTGGATATGGTAGAAACAGTGGGATTTTTGAATTCCAATTTTCCACTTCATTCCACAAAAAAACTATTAGAACTAATAAATCAATTCAGTAAAGTTGCAAAATCAATACACAGAGATCAGTTGCCTTTCTAAACACTAATAATGAACCATCAGAAAGAGAAACAAAGCAACCCTATTTACAACTGCATTCAAAAAGAACAAAATACCTGGGAATAAAGTCAACCAAGGAGGTGAAAGACCTGCACACTGAAAACTTGAAGACATTGATGAAGACATTGCAAAACACACCAATAAATGGAAAGATATCCTGTTCTCATGGAATGGAACAATTAATATTGTTAAAATATCCATGCTACCCAAAGCAGTGGACACAGTGAATGCAATCCCTCCCCAAATTCCATGGTATTTTCCCCCAAAATAGAGCAAATCCTCCTAATATCTGTGGGGAACCACAAAGGACCCCAAATAGCCAAAGAAACCCA